>NW_021456829.1:375870-441903 GCF_001605985.2 Dendrobium catenatum
GTGGTGGACCATCGGTTTGCTAGTTCTATGCACTTTACTTATTTAACCTACAAATTCGATGCATGTGAGGAACCCGCTCTGACGGTTGTCTGAGGATAGCGTCTTTTTAAATTTCTTTATTTCTTTAAAATCTCCTAGCATCTTTTGTTAAGTTTTGGGTCGTTTGCGTTTATTTAATAAAGTTTGTTTTAAGTTCTACTCATTGTGTCAGTTTTCTTCTTGTGTGTCTATTGTGATCAAGAGATATAGGCTTCCTATATCTCTTGTCTAAATCAAGATCCATCTGTAAGAGTTAGAACTAAACAAAGGGAGCATGCTGAATTAAGATTTAAATCAAGTAAAGAAATAACATCAGATTAATAAAATAATCTTCCAGTAATACCTATAAATTTATAATCTGCATAGAATTTCATGAAAATTTCCATAAGATGTAACAGTTTATTGACCAACTTGCAGTAAATTCAGGCTAAAAAATAATCTGATGAGCTACTAGTTCAGCATGTACCTTGATGTCACTTCCACGGAAGAGTATGAACTCATATATTTTATCACTAGCAGGAACTTGCGAACCATCCTTGCGACCTTCAGTTCCAAAGGATCGAACTAAGACAAAATACACCAGAATCAATAATAAAGTGAACTACTCCGGATAACATACTAAAGGCCTGCAGATAGGAAAAGGCAAGGATAGAATATAATCCTTTTGGTTAGCATTGTTGGTTAGTTTCAAGTTGAATTAATTATAAAAAATTGGTATGGTAACATATAATCACAATAAAAGTAATATTCATAGCAGAAAGGGCATCCAGAACAAAAGAAACCTACTGAGAAGAATTCTAAAAGAAAATTTCTATATACATATATATATATATATGCATGATTTTGTTAGCATCAGAACTTAGCTGGAATTTCTAATTTTCAAACAAATCAAATGAAGTAGCCACAGCTACAGAATAAAAAACAATGGCATAAAAAGTATTTTTAAAACAAACAAAGAGGGTTCTAAAACTTTGATGTCCAAATCACAAAGAAAATAAAAATTAACTTACTTTTAAATGCAACTCATCTAAGAGCACCAACTGCATAATTTATAAACATGTAACGCAATTGATTGGGTATGTGTTCATTTACTTTAAAATGGTTCAGTACTATATTTTGATTCTGTCATTACAAGTAGGATTATCTATTCTTTGTTGATAATTTAGGATAAATATTTAATATTAGATGATCACGCTAGAATTTTTTTTTTCTTTTTTTATTTGCATGTCAAGTCATGTAGGTTTTGTTAAGATTTTAGGAAATTAAGCGAAAAGAAAGTAAAAAAAAAAAGTTTGAAAGGCTCAAATCAATAGCATAGTCCATAGATTCATAATCAACCCACAAATAATTGGGATTTCATTTAATTTTCTTCCCTTTTCTTCAATCCAAAGAAAGCATTAAAAAAACCACATAATGTTCCAAGAACAAATGGAAGATAGAAGGGTTGATGCTGGCAACAAATTGCTAAACAATGCTAAAGCCATAAGACAAACCTTAGTTAGGAATGAAAGGACAAGAACAAATCACAAATCTGACTTGAATGATTGGGCTAAGGCTAGTGGGCATGACAAGGAGAATGCTAGTTGTTTACATAAGTTCTTGTACTCTAACAACCACTCAATTAATTTATCATCAACTAAGCATGTCCTTTTGAAAACTTTCAGAAGAAATTTTATGAGCTCAAGTAAAAATTAATATAAAAAAATGAATCATCCTCTTTTAACAAAGGTAAAAATTATCTTAAGCATTAAAAAGAAAAATTCAGGAAAAAGATTTTACTTTAAAAATATTTTACTCCATGGTGGGATTGGTGCAAGCATTTAAACTTGGATAGTGAATGCATAAGATACATGACGAATAACAACTTGAAGTTTTCTTTATTAAACTACAAAATGCAGTCTGTGTCGCCTTTGGAGATAACTCAAAAAATAAGCTTATCGGCATAGATAAAATTAATAAAAAAATTCTTCCTCAAAGTAATCTTTTAGTAGTAGGGCCAGATTGTCCTATTGTATTACAGATTTTTAATAAAGAATTTCATAAAACCAAGATTCTTAGGTTTGAAGATGTATGGTTGTCATACCCTGCTTCTTTTGCTGTGGTGCAGAAATCTTGGAGCAAGCTAGTTAGAGGTGATCCTTTGGAGAGGTTGAATAAAAAATTTCATAGGATGTTAAGGGCTCTATTCTTTTGGAGTTGAGCTAAACATCAAAATCTTTTGGAGTTGAAGGAGAAGCTTAAAAATGAGGTGGCTGAATTGCAAACCGTGGAGACAAATGCTGAAGGCAATTCATATGATATTCTTTTGTTACTCAGAGCTAAAGTATAGGATCTAAATGTCACTCTTGCTCGTTTAAACACTTGGTGGAGACAAAGGGTGAAGGTCAAATGGTTGGGAGAAGGCGACATCAACTCAAAATTTTTTCATGCTTTTGCTAATGGTAGGAGGAATGGGAATTTTATAAAACAAGTGAAGAATGAAGTTGGTGAGATGGTGGAAGACCTGAATATTATAGAAGAAACATTTCTCAATTTATTTTCTCAAAAATGGAGTGAGAGGAGATGTGTGTTAAATGGGTGGCCGAAGCCTATTCATTCCTTAAGTTTGGAAGATTCAAAAATTTTGAATGTTGATTATTCCTTTGAAGAGATTGAAAAGGTGATTATGAGTCTTGGAAGAAACATTTCTCCTGGTGTGAATGGAATTTCAGATTCCTTCATTAAAGCATATTGGAAACTAATTGGACAAGACGTCTGGAAGGCTTTTTTACATTACATTTCTTTGGGCACTATGAGCTCTAAGTGGAAAGAAACACTTGTGGTTCTTATTCCTAAGGTCCAAAACCCGGTAGATCCTTCTCACTTTTGTCCTATAAGCTTATGTTTGTCTATTTATAAAATTATTGCAAAAATTTTATTAAATAGATTAGCTATAGGGATCAATAATCTGATTTTGGAGACCCAAGCTGCTTTTTTAAAAGGAATATCCTTATCTGAACATGTCCTTTTGGTGCAAGAATTATTTCATAAATTCAGATTTTCTAAATCTAAAAAAGGAATGGTGGCTGTAAAAATAGATATGGAATAATCCTATGATAGTATGTCTTGAACTTCTTTGAAGCTAGTGTTGGCTCATTTTGGTTTTCCATTGGGTTTTTCAAATCTTTTGATGGAATGTGTTATAGATCCTAGATTCGCTATCCTTTTCAATAGCACTAAATCAAATTGGATTGAAGCAAAAGCAGATTTAGACAAGGATGACCGTTATCTCCTTATTTGTTTATATTGTGCTCCCAACTTTTATCAAATAGTTTTTTTTCATAATGGTAAGGGTTTGGGCATCAAGGTGGCTGCCTCGGCTCCTAAGATTTCCCACCTACTATATGCGGACGATGTGCTGTTGTTCTCTGAGGCAAAATCCGTGTATTTGAGAAAGTTAAGGAGGATTATTTCTGATTATTGCAATTGGACCGGTCAATCAGTAAATTTAAATAAAACTTCAATGGTCTTGGGAAATCAGTTGGTCGAGCCAAGAGAAGGATCATTTCAAAAAATTTAATTATAAGGAAGTAAAGGAATTGAAGTACTTGGGTATCAAATTATGCATGAGAAGGTTGTTATCCTCAAATTATCTTTTTATTCTAGAGAAAACAGTTAGTAGAATGAATGGATGGGGAAACAAGTTTTTCTCATTACCTGGGAAGCTTGTTTTGATCAAATCAATGATACTTGCTACTCCGATTTTTTATGTTTCTCATTCATTGGTTCCTCTCAGCATTTTGAAAAAATTGGAGAAGATGTGTAGAGATTTTATATGGAATAAACCTAGAAATGTTCTAAGTATGCTTTATGTACCTTGGGATGTCCTTCGCAAACCTTGGGAGGAAAGAGGAAGGGGGATTCATTCAACTGTATCTATTGCTGGGCCACTAAGGGCTAAATTTGTTTGGGAATTCATTAATGAATCTAATTCATTGCTTTATAGAACATTAAGAGCAAAATATGGGAATAATATCTGGAATGATAGTTGGAAAATTTTGTTGAAAGGAGCTCAATCTCTTCGGCCTTTGATTAAATGGAAGATAGCTTCTGGTTCTTCTATTGATACTTTAAGAGATGTGTGGCTTCTTAATATAAGTCTTTCAATGTGGCCTACATTTATTAATGTTATGGAGGAGGATTTTCCTTCTCTTGATAATTTCAGTAAAGAAGGAGAATGGTATCAAGGGGACTTGTTAAGTATTTTGGAACTAATCTGATCGAGTTGATTTTACAAGTGCAGATCGTAAAGGAGGAGGCAGTTGATACAATGGAGCTTATGTTCAAGTTTTCAGGCAAATCATTGGCTTCAATGCCTAATAAGGCGAATGTCTCTGTTTTTGCTGAAAGCTTTCAGTGGAAATGGTTGAAATTAATTAAGTTTCCTCCACGAGTTGAATGTTTTTGGTGGAGATTGTTAAACAATGTTATTCCAACGTGTGACTTTCTTATGTTTAGAACATTACTGCAGGTTAACAACTGCCTGAGGGGTTGTATTGCAGCAGAGAGTATAGAACACGTTGCGGTATTCTGTGAAAAGCTTATTCAATTGATAGATTTGCTCAATAAGTGGGAATTCAAATTGCAAAAGTTTTCTTCTTTCTTGAATTGTATAAGGAAGCTGAAGCTGCTAACAAATTCCAATCCTTTTATGGCTAATCTATATTGTTCCGCTGTTTATTTTTCTTGGAAGAATAGGAATAATGTCATACATGGCAGCAAAGAGCTCGGTGTGGGGTATATGGCTTCAAGTGCTATTGTTATTTCTCTTTCTTCATCAAGTTGTAATATCTTCTCCGACCACTGGGGTGTTAATCAGCTTTCGAAGCTATCTATTTCTTCCTGGTACCCTCCTCCACCCAATTGGATTAAAGGCAACTTTGATGCGGCACTTTTAAACTCAAATGAAGCTGGAATTGCTGGAGTTTTTAGAGATCATAAGGGCAAATTTCTACTTGCCTTTGGGTTCAAATGCATTCATTGGGACATTGATTTTTTGGAGCTATTGGCTATCCGGGCTTTGAAGATTGTTCTTCAAGATTGGAAATTTGAGGCTAAAGAGAATATTATTGAAGGAGATAATTATAATGTAATTAAGTATCTTCCAAATTCTTTGGGAAAAGCTTGTAATAAATGGGACAATAAGTAGGTTGAAGACTTGTTATTCTTGAAGGACGTTGGGAATTTTTTATTTCATTTTGCTCATAGGGAATGTAATAAGTTAGCCGATTTCTGTGCTAATTTTGCTTTATTAGGAGATTTTTTGGGGAAGATCTACATTGTAATAAGATTCCTCCTTACTTTCTTTCTTTGCTTAAGGAGGATTGTGATAGGTTATCTATCACAAACTAGTTTGTAATAGTCACTTTTTTCCTAATGCTATTAGCAATTTAAAAAAAAAAAGTAGGGCCAGATTTTATCAAATCATACTAGGGCCAACCAACAATAGTATTCCAATTTCTTGGCTTCACTTGCTCCCTAACCTTCCTTCCAACAGCAAATCATCCCCCAATCTTATTGTTTTCACCTCATCTCCCACTATTTCTTCAAGAGCTTTGGTCTTGGTTATTTCCTTGTTGCATTTATTTCCTTCCATCTTTCAAGACTATTTCAAATTCATGTATTAGCAATTGAATTATTTGGGCTCAATGTGCTCATTATGATACGTTATGTCAACCTTATTTGAACTATTTTCGATAATTGTGGCAGATGAAAATAGAATTATGAGGGTCAATGTTCCTTTTAGAATGACAAAATCCAAATAAGAGCAATTGTTGAATTCTATGGTGGTGAGGCTAATATACCTAACCATGTGGGTATGCAGAAATATTAATTCACAAATACAGATTTTTCTTTTATCTGATTCTTAAGGGAAAGTTTTTCTACATTCACATTGGGCTATGCATGATCATTTTAAATTTTAGAAAACTTAGTTCCTTGACGAAAACCATGCAATTTTTATTATATTTGAAATTCATGAAGCTTAAAGTTGATTTTAGATTACTTTCATTTTACTAGGTATAAATCTTACTTTTGTCCAATAAGCCTACCGCATCAAACTTGTTCGGGCCACCCCTAATCAAAACAAGAGCAGAAACTTGGAAAAAACATGCTTTTCTATTGTGTAATCATGTAAACAAATCAACATATATTTCCATATAAAAATTAACCAATATAAAAGTGTAAATAATGTCCCAATTATTACAATCAAATTTGACAACTGTGTTATCTGTCATTATACAACCCAGTTAAATTATCACAAACTCTACTTATTGGGGCCTTCAAGTTTTGGCATCTAAATGAAACTTGGGGTTCACCTTCAACAGGTACAATCTCTCGATCCATCTCTCCTTTAACTGAAACCTACAAGTCTAACACACAACTCATAATTCTATCAAATACATGTTTGAAAAGAAAAAGACTATGAGCAATCATCCAGAATTTCCTAGCATTTAAAGTGCCAAGCACATGTTCCTATCTTATTGGCCACATCTCAGGGGGGGTTAAGCAGCACCTGTCATGCAAGCATTTTTTATTTATGATTTATTGTGCCCCCATTTGGACGTGACCACCTACAAGAAGAGCACGCATATATATACTGCTACACTATCCACTTAAGGCAAGTGTCCATAACGCGAACAATCCTAAGTGTTTTAGGAAATGAAATGTCATTTAGAGTTTAGGTCTAAAAGAATGAAGTCTAACAGGCAGTTTTTGGGCTAGATGTTGGAAAATTCTTCTTAGCTTTTGGAGCAAGGGAGAGAAATTTTCCTACATCTTAGAGATTGGAGGAAATGAGGTAAAACATGTAGCTTTGAGGCTAAGGAAAAGGGTGCTTCCTTTAGTTTTGAGGCTAAAGGAAAAGAGAAAATATATCCAATATATGACTTTGTGCCAAATGTTAGAGATTTCCCCTTAGCTTCAAAGCTAAGAAGATGGGAAAATCTCCTACAACTTTGCAGTTGGAAAAGAAGGAGAGGAAATTTATAACTTTTGGGCTAAAGTTAGAAATCTTCTAAGACTTTTGAAATCCATAAAAGTGAGAGGAGATTTGTAGCTTTGATGTTGTAAATCAATAGAAATTATTTAGACTTTTGGGGTGTCCAGAGAGAGGATTTTCCCTTTCTAACTTGAGAAGGATGGAAGGAAAAATTGGAGATATGACTTTGATTCCTATGCTTGAGTAGAGTTATTTGTTGATTTTGGTTCAACAAATAGATGATTTGGAGTAAAGTTTGATTTACTCAACATGAGCCAAGTGAAGGTGAGAGTTTTCTACAACTTTGAAGTTATCGAAAGAGAGGAATTTCTCTAAATTTTTGGATTGTAGAAAAGAGGGGAGAAAATGTAACTTATGGGTTGCAAATTAATGAATGGTCATTGAACATTTGGTGCTCAAAGAGGTCTACACTCTCCTAATTTGGGATTAGAAATGATGAGATTTCCTACAACTTTTGAGTTGTAGGAGTGAGGGAAGGAATATGCAACTTATGGATTGCAAATCCATGAATATTCCTTAAACATGTGATATTCAAAGGGAAGTATTCATTTGTCTAATTTGAGGCTAGGAAAATGAGTGATTTTCTACAATTTTGGTTTTGTAGAAGATAGGCAGAGAGAATGTAGCTTATGGACTACAAATCCATGACTGTTCTTTGAACATTTGGTATTCAAAAATATCTATTCATTTGACCAATTTGGAGTTAGGCAAATGAAGGAGTGTTGGATGTTTCCCTACAATTTTGAGTTGTAGAAGGGGAGAAATAACATGCAACTTGGAGGTTGCAAATTGGAAAAAGTTCTTTGAACTTTTGGGAAAGGAATTCATTTTCTTGACTTAGAAAGCAAATGACATGATAAATCAATAAGTTTTGTTGTCACTGATGAGGGATTAATTTACTAGGTGTAGGTAAGCAAACATAGAAGAGTGATGTGTAGGTTTGATTACACATCACCATGAAGGATTATTTGGACTCTTGGGTGTCCAAAGAATGGAGTTCATCCATCCAACTTGGGTTGGAAAAATGAATAAGAGATAGTGTGTTGATTTCTCTTGCTTGGCCAATTTCCTTATAAGCTCTCCAAAAGTCTTCTGGAAACTTTTATTTGAGTTTAGGGAAAAGCACCAAGCAATGGTGTTGGAGAGTCTCCTATGGTTTTTGAGCTAAAGAAGGTATGAGATTTCCTACGGTTTTTTATTTGTAGGAAAGAAGGGAGAAAATGCATGTTATAGGTTGCAAATTCATAATGATCCTTTGAATATTTGATGTTCAAAGGGAGGTGTTCATTTGCTTAATTTGTAACTAAGCAAATGAAAGGGAAACCTTAAGATTTGGTCTTAAGTTCAGTGTTTTACAACATGATGTATTTAGGATTTTAGATAAATCAATAATATAAGATATGAGGAAGATTGGTTGTAACTGTTAAGGCATGATAGGAGTCATTCAATGAAATATTTGGAGCCTTGAAAAGGATCCAGATATTATGCATGAAAGGGAAAGATAGATATATGTTTGTTAATTTTATGTTTCCAAAAAACAAAGGATAAAAGAACTTGGAATCTGGTTCCAAGTTCATAAAGCACATAGAATGTATTTAGGATTTTAGGGAAATCAAAAATAACACGCACAAGGAGGGGAGAGATGATTGTTTACTTATTTTGTCTCAACAGACAAGGAACGAATGACTTAGAGCTTTTTCGTAAGCTCAAAAGACTCATGTAATATAATATTTGGAACTTTGAGGAGGCTCCAAAAGTCATGCATGAGAAAAGAGAGAGGGTTTTTTTTTTATTCTGTGCTTCAGCAAAAAGGGGATGGAATGAACGTAGGATTGTGATCCTAAGATTCATGCAATAAAATGTATGGGGCATTGGGGAGGCTCTAAAACATCACACATGAGGGAAGGGAGCATTTAGAAGAAAGCCCATAATGTATGCTAGAATTCATGCAAAATAAAACATGGAGCTTTGAGAAAACTCTAAGTACGATGCATGAAGGAGAATTTGCATGATTATTTGTTGAGTTTATGTTTTAACAAATGAGGTGGATGACTTGGGATTTGTGATAGACTGGCTGATTTGATTAGGAGGGAATCAAGAAGTTTCCTAGTCAAGAGGGAATTGTTTAGGAAGGTTCTTAATCAAAGGAGAATTATTTAGGAATGTTTAAATTACAATTGGGAGGGAATTAATTAGAGAAATAAATTTAATTTAAATTCAAATCTGAAAGGGAATTATTTTGGGAAAAGAGGCTAATTTGGGAGGGAATTATGGGAGCCTATTTAAGGCTAACAATATGGTGATTTCAAATTATGCTTTGGAAGTTCGCTAAATTTAGTTTATTCTTAGATTATTTGGGCTCAAACCGGCAGCTAGGGATTTGAAAAAGTCGGATCTTCCTCTCCAATTGAAGATCCAATTGAAATTGCATCTACTTCCTATCAAAGTGGTATCAATGCACTTTGGGAGGGGAGTATTGATCGGCCGGCCGATTTGATTGGGAGGAATAAGGAAGTTTTCTAATCAAGAGGGAGTTGTTTAGGAAGGTTCTTAATCAAAGGGGAATTATTTAGGAATGTTTAAATTATAATTGGGAGGGAATTATTTAAGCAAGATATCTAATTTAAATTCAAAATCTAATGGAAATTATTTAGTGAAAAGGAGGAGGAATTAAGGGTGATTGTTTAGGAAAGTTTTAATTACAATTAGGAGGGGATTAATTAGAAAAATGAATCTAATTTGAATTCAAATCTGAAAGGGAATTATTTAGGGAAAGGGGACTAATTTGGGAGGAAATTATGGGAGCCTACTTAAGGCTAACAATAGGGTGATTTTAGATTATGTTTTGGGAATTTGTTGAATTTAGCTTATTCTTAGGTTATTTAGGCTCTAGCCGGTGACTTAGGGATTTATGAGAGCTGGATCTTCCTATCCAATTGAAGATCCAATTAAAATTGCATCCACATCATATCGATTAGCTTCAAAGATCTAAAGAATCATGTGATAGAATATTTGGAGCTTGGGGAAGGCTCTTAAACATCACATGTGAGGGGAATATTTGTTAGTTTTGTACTCGAACAAATGAGGTGGGGGGAATTTGGTTCCAAGTTTCGAACGATTCATGCAATAATGTGTTTGGAGCATGGGGGTGCTCCGAAGCATCATGCATGAAGAAAAAAAAGGGGATTACATGTTGATTTTGTAATTATTAAACAAATCACAAACCTAAGATTTGGCCCTAAGGTAACAAGATTCATGCAATCTATCATTTGAGGTTTTGAGGAAACTCCAAGTATCATGAATGAAGAGGATGTATATAAGAAAGAGAACTCCCTACTTCCTTTATGAATGTTTTGGATTCACGTGGAGAGGGCAGATTGATTTCCAGCGACTTCTACGGGATTCAAAGATCAATTTTGATGTGATCTAAGAAGAACCTGAGAGAGTATGGATGTGTAGGCTTGTCATTTTAGGATGCCAACAAATATCTAAGTCAATTGTAGTTGCCCATAGCTAATTAACTTGCAAATTACATCAAACTTGTTTAGCAAATTCCAATGTGTGGTGGGAGTACATCCATGAGCTCTTGAAAGCCGCAAATACCCCCACATTTGCTTTACAAGCACTTAAAAATTTTATAAACATGTTTTGTGATTTTGCAAATCTTAGGCATACAATGATCACAGTAATTGACATAAAGCATGCATTTGTTTGGGACTTGAGTAATGTGAACTGATTCGATCAAGTATGCAATCGCTTGAATTGGGAATTTTACTTGTTTCAACTCTCCAAATTTGGAAGAACATCAAGGATCGTTTCAAATCAATCTGTACATCATGGGATTTGAGACAAGCATGAATGTTCATGAAAGACCCCACCAATTTACAAATTATTTGAAATACACACTTGAATATTTAGAAAATTTGGAGAAAATCACAAGTATCAATGATGCAAGTCCCTTACATGTATATATTAATTCTATCATAACACAACATCTAAGTGAAAACGATGTGAGATGCGACATTTGGAGGTTCTTTGTACCTCGACATTCTACTTGGCATCGAATGAAATCACCTAAACTTAGGGTTTAGTTGAAGGCGATGGAGAAGATGCAATATATGAATGTGAAATCATGTAAGATAGAGGCATTAAACACAAGTCCAACGACCCGGTGCCTTGTTGTCATCCTTTTGGCTCTCATATGAGAGCAAATCATGAGAAATCGCATGATTTCCACGACTTAAAACAAATGGACAAAAACATACAATAGATTTCTTTGAGGGGGTGTTTGGTATCGGATTTATTTCCCGTTTTAAGTAGGATTTACGGTAAATCCAGCCAAACGCAAAAAATGGCGCCGTAAATCCGGCAAATTCGTAAATCCAGGATTTGCGGATTTTACGCCATAAATCCAGTAAATCCTTGTAAATCCAAATCCCGTTTCTACTCGGATTTACGGGATTTGGCCAAAAGAAGCGCGTGAAAGGGAGAAAGTTACCTTCACAGCGAGCGAGCGAGCTCCCGTTGCTGCTTTAGATCAAAATGTTGTAACGTCCGATCCGACAGGAAGGGAATGTCATCAAAGGAGCGAAGTCGAACAGCAACGAAGGAGCTGAAGAAGCGACTAGTGCAATCTCTACACCTCCTACGAAGCAATGAAGCCAAACAGCAAGGACGAACAAGAGAATTAAAAGCAAATCCTTGACGCCTCAGCCATTATTGGTTAACTTAATTAATATAATTTAAAATATTCATAACTAAGTAAATTAATTAAATAATTAATAGTACAATTAGTGTATAAATTAATTATCTAATTTAACTTAATTAAATAATTAGTAATATAATTAGTAATTAAAAATTAGTTTAATTATCTTAATTAATGTAATTTAAAATATAAATTATTAAACATATAATTAATAATATGAATAATAATTAAATAATTAATGAGCATTAGAATTCTTAAGTGATTAATGAAATAATTAATAATAAAATTTATAATTAAAACTACTAAAATAGTAATTAAATTATTAATTAAATAATTAGTTGGACTATTAGTTAAATAAATAATTATTTCCTTGATACCAAATAACTTTATAACTTGATGCGGAAGCAAATTAAGTGGCTTCATATTACTCCTTCAATTTTAAATCTCCAACCATTTTAAATCCTGTTATCTGTTGTCAAACATCTTTGTGGATTTAACAGGATTTAAAAATTATCATACCAAACACAATTCAGAATTTAAAAGCCCAGGATTTACTAAATCCGGATTTACAGAATTTAGTAAATCCTATTAAAATTGAATCCAATCCTATACCAAACACCCCCTGAGTTTGGAAGATAAAACACGAGGTTTTTACGGATCTATGGGGTTTGGAGCATTAAACACACAACTAATGGGCCGATAGACCTAGGTTTCACTAAGTTTTTGAGAGGTTTACCTTGCCGGGTTATCAAGGAGCAGCCATCATCCACTCGCCTGGTCAAAAGGCGAGAAAGCGATAGGAAAGAGGTGATGAGATGTTGTCCAATAAGTTCTGGATGCCATCGCTGCTGTCACGAACTCATCGGAGATTATTTGGGAGGATAATGAGACCTCCTACTTCTTCCTTGCGGCAGTAGAAAAGAACTAGAGAAGCAAAAGAACTATAGCAGCAAATAGGGGGAAGTTTTCTCCTCAGATCATAAGAGAAGAAAACGGCTGCGAGGATCACCGATTTGGAGGGTTGAACACCTAGGGTTTCGGCAACTAAGGGAGACAAAGGTTTGGAGGACTAGCTTCTCAAAGAGACAAAGCTCTAGAGGGATTCGGCGGCTTAGGTTTCGAATGCCTAGAAGGGTTGGGCAATTGGAGATGCTCAGATTCCTGGGAGAGTCGCCCATGGAGAAGCTATGATCCGCTTAGAAGACCTACACACTGAGGGCTTTCGAGGTCTCCCTCACTCTCTCTCTCTCTGGGAAGCACAAGCACGAAGACTGAATGACCTTTCTCCTTGCCTCCCACTCTCTCTATACGTGAAACGAGATCATGGGCTATCTGAGAAGATTTTCTTCCACAAGATCGTTGTTTTAGCCACGAAAATCAGAGGAAAAGACCTGTAGCAGTGGTCTTTAAATCTCATCTCTTATATCCAATTTCCTGATCTTAGGGAATGATTAAAAAAGACCAAAAAGTCCAATTTAACCTGTTTGGGATTAAATTGGACCTAAATTGGGTCAATTGGGTTAAAATTTAGCCCAAATGAGGTTCGATCCGAATCGATTTGGGTCTATTGGGTCTGATTGAGCAAATTTTGTGAAATTAAGCTCAAATCCGCATCAAATTGCGTCGAATTTGGTTCGACAAGGTTAGACCAGGTTCAATTTTGGCAAAATTAGGCCAATTTTGATTAATTTGAGTTTAATTTGACAAAATTGAATTTAATTTGATTAAATATAGGTCATATTTCAGTTAAATTTCACTCAATGATGCTCAATTAAGTTGATCGAGCGTGATCAAGCCCAATCGAGCTCAAATCAGCTCAAAAGCGACTAATTTAGGTTCGACACAAAATAACCATTAACATTTAATTATTTTTTATGATAAAAAACATACTCTAGTGTGGGCTAATGGTTAGAAATATGATGTACACCATACAGGTTCACCAAGTTAAAAGCAATCCATAAGAGCAGTAAAGAGTTTCAAGAAAATCAACAAGGATGAATCATCAGGAGGCACATCAAGTCAAAATGATTTGATGAAGACAAGTTCAAGCTGTTTAAAACAAAGTATATGACTTAAGGGTATATGCAAAATCAAGAATTTAAATCAAATTGGAATTTTAACTATCCCAAGTTTGAAGAATTAGAAAAAACATGTATTATAAAAAATCTTGAGTATCATTAGTCGTGAGACATCTAGTCATTATGAAAAAGCAAAACTCCCTCTCACAAATGGTAACAATTTCGGAAAGGAAGTGATGCAAATTTAACTTGATTTTTGATGGATGAGAAGTTTAAGGATATGATTGAGGGTTCTAGGAAATGGTTAAGAGATTTTTGGAGAAGAGGTGGTAGAGAGAAAAAGAGGAGGAAAAATTAGTATATGAATGGGGAGGAAATTTCCTGATCATGTGTGATAAAGCGAGCAAGGGAGGAGAGAGAAAAACTATAGATAAATAAAGTGGAGGGATGTAAAATACAAGAACGAAGAAAACGTGAAAAAAAAAAAAAAGCAAATTTGTGGCAAATTGAAGAAAACAAGTGCATAAAGAATATGATTTTTTTTTATGCCAAACTGATGTAGAATAAGAAATGTAAGTGTGTAAAGTAGATGGATTTAGTAGAGAATGAAGAGAAAAATTAAGGGAAAAAAAGATAAACAATGAATCATCAAGCTGCAGATGTTGAGCAGAGAGGGGTTAAGATATTGGGTATACAACAAACACAATCAATCTTCGTTTGATATTCTTCCCACTTATTGTGTAAAGTGGAAGGATTTATTAATCATCAGTATGCAATAAACACTATCAATCTTTTTTTGATATTCTTCCAACTTGCAATCTTCACGGGTAAGAAAATAATCAACTAACTAAATATGCAAACTAAATACACAAGCAAGTGTATCAATGTAGGAGAGAAGAGTGATAAGTGAAAAAATTAGTGATCAATGTTTAAGTACAATATAAACGTTGTGATACTCAACTCAATAAGCACACAAGCTTGTAATCAAGTAAATTAACAAACAAGTGTAGCCACACACAAATGCAGTGGTGTTGAATATAATTTAGCCTAATTGTGTGAGTGTTGAAACAAGCAAACTCAATATAAATGGATTAACATTGTTGCACAAGCTTACGAACTATTAATCAAACACTAAAGCAGTCCAACAAATATTTGCCACAAAGACATGATTGTGATAAATAAATTTATACTATGTGAGAGCAATTAACTTTGGAATGCAAATAATTTGATCTACTCAATCAAAATGGTAAACAACATTACCATATTAATCTCCAAATGAACATTCAAATTTACAAAATTACTAATAAAATATTTGAGAAATAAATCTAACTATAGAGCAAATGCACAAAATGATTTTTATATACTTTATATAGTTTTCTCCATTAGACACATTGGAGAAAAAGGATTCATGTAGCCAAACCCACGTAGTGGGACATAAAGGCATGATGTTGTTGTTTTTGTTAAAACTTAACTAGCATTCATCTACTCCTAAGCATTTTCTTGTTTAGGATTTCATTAATCAGTTGCTACCGCAAGACAAATTCTTTTATTCCTTGAGTTGATGGAGGAATGATTACAATATACACACTCTCCTTAACTTGTAATTGCAACTTAAATACCTTTCTTTCACTGGATATGTCTAGTGGGAGAGAGAAAGATAGAGAGAGAACGTCTGCGGAATTTTGAATTCCTGCTTCACGGTTTTTCCGCCGATCGTTGATGGCGATGGAGGATCGCCGGACTGCGGCATCTGGTGCTCCAGTCATCCTCCATCCACCTCCTCCTCCATCTTCTCGAAAGGTTTTACGTCAAATTGATTAGTCTCCTCCGGCTTTTGGAGATACTGGTTATGAGAAAGAAGGTAAACTCTGGTTCAATAAGGAACGCCCTCTGGTTATCAAGGAAGGAGGACTTTTGGTTAAAAAGAAGAGTCTTGATTGTATTGGAAAGGGAAAGCAAATCTTGATGGAAGAAAATTGTAATTCACATGCTTTGGATAACAACTTTTCTGACAAGATCATTAATCCGATAAATTCTCTTACTTTTGATAATTGCATGCCAACTTCTTGTAAAATTGGGTCAACTATAAAGGAGACAGATGGAAATCGAGCATTGCATGAAATCCAGATTACTGAAGATCTGGGTAGAACTAGAACAAACGCTTGTGATAAGGTTCAAGATAGCTTAGATGTTAATCTTCTTAATTCAGACCTACTCAAGGTTCGTGATTGTGAAGTGGGAGAGCTTGGGAACTGCAGTAATCAAAAGGAATTTATTGATCGTCCCAAAAATTCAACTGGTTTTTCTGATTTGAATGTATGGAAGAAGAAGGCTAATAACAAAGTTTCATATTTAAATTTTGGTGAAAATTTCACGAAGGAAGATGGTGTGGTTAAGCTCCATGTTGAAAAGGAAATATAAAATTCCAACAGACTTCAGAAGGCTCTGGCTATTAAGGTCTTCGGTAATAATGTTCCTTTCAATGTCATTAGAATTGAGTTAAGGAAGCAATGGTCAAGAATTGGAAAGTTTCATTTAACCCAATTGGGGTTAGGCTGGGTGCTCTGTGCTTTTGAAAAACAGGAATCTTTGGAGGAAATCATTGCTTCCGGTCCATGGTATGTCAATGGCAACATAGTAGGCATGGATAAATGGACAGCCTCGTTCTCTCCTACTTCTTTCAAAGGGCTTATAGCTCCAATCTGGATTCGTATGCCCAATCTTCCTCTTCAATGTTGGGATGAAGTTAATGTGTGCAGAATTGCTTCCATGGTGGTTTCTCCTTATTTGTTAGATGGAAACATATTCCAATGGAGTCGGAGAGAATTTGCAAGAGTTTGTGTGAGAGTCAAGCTTGATGAGAAACTTCCTTTGGGAGTATGGGTGGAAGGAGAATTAGGGAAATTCTATCAAAATATAGAATATGAAAGGTTACCTACATTTTGCTTTAAATGTGGTAAGCTGGGTCATCTAAGGGAGGACTGTTTGAAAAATTCTATTCCTGTCACTAATAAGACAGGTGGAGAAGATTAGGTCAGCAAAGTTCATAAAGCTTCAGATCCTAATTCCAAATCTCAAGTGGTTGCTTCAAACATTGAAGTTAATAAAGAGATGTATGGGTCGTGGATTCATGTGGAATATAAAAAAAAGAAGGCTCTGAGAACAGATTCTAATAAAGGAGAAGACAGATTCTGTAAATCTAATTTGGAGGAAAAGTCAAATGCTGTTACTAGTAACAGCATTGAAGAAGTTGCTGGAAAAAATATGCTGGAGGAAGTCACTACTGAGGGTACAATTCAGATTCCTATTGCTAAAGGTGGGAAGAAAGAAGTACATTCTGAAGAAGTTTGGAGCTGTGATGAATTGATCAGCCAGAGAAAGTCTGAAGAAATGGCTGCTGCTGGAATTGCTGAAGGAATTCCTTCTTTCAAAAACAAATTTGATGCTTTGGGAACTTTGGCTGAATTAGGGGAGATATTGGTAGGAAATATCACTCCTGGAATTCAAGGTCAGGAGGAAATTCAACCCAGAAGAGTTTGCAGGAAGATACAGGTCCTAATAACGAAGGAATCATATTAACTGAAGACAGCTCTTCAACTTTGAAAAAGAAAGGCATGAAACAGTTGAAAGGCCTTGGACCCATCAATTTGAAGACTAGAAATAAGAAAACGGATGGTAATGTTAAGGAGGAGGGGAAATCTTCCCCACTAATCCATTAATGAATTCCATATTGATTTGGAATTGTAGAGGAGCCAAAAAAAAGAAGGCTTCTCTCTACCTCAAGGAGGTAGTAAAAGATCAAAATGTTTTGTTTATTGGGCTGTTAGAAACTAAAATGGTTTCTATTGAACTTAAAGATGTGGAGTCTTTGATTGGCATTGACTGGGATTTCAGTTATATTCCTTCAGCCGGTTTATCCGGAGATATTCTAGTGCTTTGGAGGAGGAAGTTGGCTAAATTCAGCAAAATTGACTCTTCTTCTCAATTCATATTTGGTGATTTAGATATTCTCAATAAAGGGAAATGGAGGATTGCCACCATCTATGGAAGCAAAGATGTTTACAATAGGAGATTTCTTTGGAGTGGGTTGGAACCATATATCACCAATGATTGGCCTATGGTGATTGGAGGAGACTTTAATTGTCTTTTATCCAAAGAAGACAAGAAGGGAGGTAGGAGATTTTCATTTTCTTTGGGTCCTAAAGAGATGAAATCTTTCATGACCTCTAATGATCTTCATGAGCTAGGATTTATTGGTCCTAGGCTAACTTGGAGTAACAACAAAAGGGGAGTTGATCGGATTATGGAAAGATTAGACAGGATGTTGGTCAATTCTGTTTCGGTGAATTACAATCAGCATTTAGTAGTTAAGCATCTCCCCAGGATTGCTTCGGATCATTGTCCAATTCTTCTCAAAATTTCAGACTTCTCTTCTAAAGGTATGAAATCTTTCAATTTTGAGGATGTTTGGGCTTCTTACCCGGATTCTTACGCAGTGGTGGAAAAAGCTTGGAAACGGAGGGATAGTGGAACTGTAGCTGAAATTCTCAATTACAAATTGAAAAGATCTCTTAAATCCTTATTCTTTTGGAGTAAGGCAAAACTTAAAGTCTTGGATCTTCTAAAAGACTTGCTCAAAGATGAAATTTTAAAGCTTCAAATCAAGGAAGTTGAAGTCGGTGGGCTTTCTCAAGATGAGTATTTTTTGCTGAAATTTAAAATTAATGAGCTTAATTCTACTTTGGCTCGTTTAAACACATGGTGGAGACAAAGATATAAAGTAAAATGGATAGGGGAAGGTGATCAAAACTCTAAGTTTTTTCATACTATGGCTAGTGCTAGAAAGAATACCAATTTCATCCACTGTATTAAAGATAGCAATGGAATCATAGTAGAGGAGCAAAAGCAAATTGAAGATGTGTTAATTCAGTTTTTTAAAGACAAATGGCGTGATAGGAGATGCTTGCTTGAAGGTTGGCCGGAGAATCATCACTTTCTGGAAGAGGAAGATAGGAGTTATTTAAATAGCAACTTCATGTTAGAAGAAGTTGAAAAAGCTATAAGTGAAACTACGGGCTTCACTTCTCCTGGTGAGGATGGGATATCTTACTCCTTTATTAAATGTTACTGGTATATTATTAAAACTGAATTCTGGGAAGCATTGAATTCGTTTTTTCAAACAGCTAAAATGGATGTTAATTGTAAAAAAAACTTTTAAAGTTCTTATTCTCAAAATCAGTAACCCGAATTATGCTCACAATTATAGACATATTAGCCTTTGTAACACGGTTTACAAGATTGCTTCGAAGGTTATTCTTAATAGAATGAAAGGTATCATTCCGAAACTCATCACTGCAGAGCAGGCCGCTTTTGTTAAAGGTAGATCTCTTCAAGACCATGTGTTAATTGCTCAAGAACTTTTCCACAAATTCAGACTCTCTAAAGCTTCTAAAGGTCTTGTGTCTATTAAACTAGACATGAAACAGGCTTATGATTCTATGGGATGGCCTACTCTTCAAAAGGTTCTTTCTTATTTTGGATTTCCTGAATTCTTCTCAAAATTAATCCTGGAATGTGTTCAAAATCCCTCTTTCTCTATATTGATCAATGGAAATCCATCTAGTTGGATCAAAGCAAGGAGTGGGTTTAATCAAGGTTGTCCCTTGTCACCTTATCTTTTTATACTTTGTTCACAGCTTCTTACTAATGGCATTATGGAGAAGGATGAAATTGGTGTTCAGATTAGTAAGAATGGTCCAAGAATTTCGCAGATGATATCATATTCTTTGCTGAAGCAAAACTTAAGAATGTGAAAGCTATTAAAAGCATTGTTAGCAGGTATTGTGAATGGACTGGCCAAAATGTTAATTCAAATAAGTCAGGAATCTTATTTGGAAAAGCAGTCAATAAACGGAAGAACAGGAAGATTAAAAGGATCATGGGATATAATGAAGTTAAGGAGCTTAATTATCTGGTTTCCAAACTGGCATTAAGGAGGCTTTCAAGGATGGATTTCAAATTCTTATTATACAAGGTACTAAAGAAGCTGAACAGTTGGGGTTTAAAATTTATTTCACTGGCAGGGAAAATAACTTTGGTTAAGGCTGTCATTCTTGCTCTTCCTTCCTTTCATTCCATGATATCTTTGGTTCCTAAAGCTGTACTTGGTGAAATTGAGAAACTCTGCAGAAATTTTATTTGGGACAAGTCCAATGAGGGATATGGCTTACATTATATAAGCTGGAATAAACTTTGTGATCCTATTGATTCAGGAGGCAGAGGTCTGCAGTCTTGTTCCAATAAAGTGGGTCCTTTAAGGGCCAAAATTGCCTGGAAATACATGAAATATGAAGAATCATTATTGCATAAAACTTTGTTTCCTAGATATGGATCTTGTTGGAAGGCTGTGAACAGAAATAATTCAAATTCTTCAGCTTAGAAGATAATTAAAGATGGAAGCAAATTCTTGAAGAAAATCGTGAGATGGGATATTGCAAACGGTAATTCAATAGATGTATTTGAAGATACATGGATTTTAGATAAAAGTCTTAACAGGTGGCCGACTTTTGTCAATTCCATAGAAGATGTGGATGGAGTTTTGACGGTGGAAAAGTTTATATATGGAAGTCATTGGAATTTGCCAGAACTGCATAAGTTTTTCGATAATGACCTAGTTGAACTCATCTATCAAATTGAAATTAAAACAGAGCTTTCTGAAGATCAATTTGATCTTATTCACATGGAATCTGGTAGAACTATCACTTCTATGGCAGCTGGAATAAATTCCTCTCCTTATTCTGATAAGACATTATGAAAATGGCTCAAAAAATCTAAATTGAATGCTAGAGTGGAGAATTTCTGCTGGAGACTTTTTAATAATGCATTGCCAACCAATTCGTTTTTAACATATAGAAGACTTCAAACCAATTCTTACTATCCTAGAGGCTGTCATGAAGAAGAGAATGTTTGTCATCTAACTTGTAGATGTCAAAAATTGGTTGAAGTCATTAAAATTCTGAATATGTGGGGCTTTCATATCCCGTTATTCAATGATAAGGAGGAGTTGTTTGGTTGGCTGGTCAGACAAAATGCTTTTCTTTCTAGCTTATTGTGTAATGCCGTCTATCTTAATTGGAAGGAGAGAAATGAGCTTATTCATGGGAAAAAAGAAAGGAGTTCTGTTTATATAGCTGCTGAGGCGGTCAGCTTTGTAGGCGTTTTTAATACTCCTAATTTCATCAATTCGGGCCGATTGGGTACTAATCAGCGTTTGATGTTTGAAGATCATTGGTACTCTCCTCCACCCGATTGGATCAAGGTGAATATAGATGCAACTTCATTTCCTTCTTATAGAGGAGGAGTTGGAGGTGTAATAAGGGACCACAAAGGAAGACTCATAGCAGCTTATGGAAGACCCGAAATGTATTGGGATATCACTTACTTGGAATTTCTTGCTATTGCCTCTGTTAAAGAAGTTTTCAAAGATCGGATGCAAGGATACAAAGGTATAGTCATTGAAAGTGATAATGTCAATATTATCAAATTCATACACAATAATACAAAAAAAGCCGTTAAAGGTATGGATAAATTTTCTTCGGTGGATAATTTTAATTTTGTTATTTTCAACTGTGTGAAAAGAGATTGTAACAAGTTAGCTGACCTTTGTGTTAACTTTGGTGTTTTTTCTAGTTTTTTCTTTTGGAAGACAATTTAATTGATAAGATTCCTCCTTCGTTTGTAAACATTTTGAAGGAGGAATCTTTAGCTTGTACTTAGTTGGGGCTCTTTTTCCCCTTTTTCTTTTTCTAGTTATGCTTATTGATTTCTTCAGAAAAAAAAACTCTTGTATACACTAGATTACCTTCCCTCAAAGTATTTTATCACCAAACAACTATGAACTATACAATATCTTACAAATCTTTGCTACATATAATATAAAAGTTTAGTATAAGTATTTCAAACACTGATATTGAGTTAGAGAAATTTACTCAGGACCTAATGATATAATCTAATGCAAGGTTTAAAATTGCGCAATTGGGAATTGAGGCGTTTTCGTTCGTGAGGCAAGGCGTAAGCCTCAAGGCGTTTTGAGCCGTAAGCCTCAAAAATTAAAAATTGCATAAAATCAAAATAAAAGTTAAAAGTAATTTTTTATATAATATCCAAATAATATGTTAAAAGATGACATATTAACTTTCTATTGAACAATGAAGTAACAAATTTACATACATATGAAATAAAAAACTATAGAAGATGCATTGTGTTAAGTGATAAATTATGTAAAATAGAATTGAAATCCAAATATTATAGGAACAAAACATAAAACATATGAACTGCATAAAAGTATCATATAACATCAAGTTCAGCTCAAATTTTTTTCTTTCTCAATTACCTACTCATCTATGTTTAATTCCTACAGAAAACTGAAACAATTAGCAACTTAGATATCATTTGTACTATCATTACTAAGGGAATTTTTATTTGAGTCACTATCATAACAAACTGGTCACTTGCCTGCTCATCATGTAAGGTCCAATACCTCTCAATCTGCTTCTTTTCATTTATTTTAGTCATCTTTATCTTTCATAAATGTTTGTTATCAACATAAAGATACTACAAAATTTTAAGAGATGGTGGTGGCATGCGGCTTTCAAGTGATCCTTTGTGGCAACTACAAGGATGGTGGCTATGATGAAGGCGGTGGGCTAGAGGACGAAGCAATTGAGAGGAAGTTGTTGCGGCTTGGGAGTGCAAGAAAGTATGATTTTTTTTAGGCTTTTGTATAGGATTTAGGTAAGTTTTAAATAAAAAACAAATAAATAGAGTGAGGCGTGCGCCTCATGCCAGAGAGGCGAGACGCACCTCAAGGCGGGCCTCATCCAAGATGAGGCGTAAGCCTCATAAAAAAACACAATGTGTAAGTCCCAAGGCATTTTTTACAGGAATTGCACTGAGGCGGACCTCAAGGAAAGCCTCATATTGCGCAATTTTAGACAATGATATGATGAACACTTGGAATTTTCTCCAAATGCTCATTCAATTTAGATCAAACTTTATATTTTTTCCTATATTCTTATAATGAAGAGTGGTGAATATTTATAAGCAAATTATGATGGCTAAATAATCCTTCAATAGATCTCTAGGAATCCTTAATTCTATTCTGAGAAAATTAGTTGTTATGCCTAAGCTATAGATGATCCTATATAAAATCTTCAGTCACAGTTAGATAATTTTTGTTTTGATCGTATGCTAGATTCACAAAATAGGCTCATTATTTGGATTATTTTAGCAAATTGTCTACACAATCTATGGATCATGTTTGACCCGAGTATCATGGACTACACATATGATCCCTAGTACTCTAGATGATGAATAAGTTGTCTAGATAATTTAAAAAATTATGAGTACGTATATAGAAAAGGATTTTAAATTTCAAATATTTTAAATACATTAAGCATGTCCTTATCTGACAAGCTGTCAGAATAGGAAAGGATTTCAAATATTTCAAAAAATTATGAGTAAATATATGAGTTAGCGGTGTTAAATGCAAAAAAATTCAAATTAATTAAGAATATAGGCCATCTGCCATTCAATGCATGTATAAGAAAGACTGGTAGTAGAAACAAATGCTGATAAAAAAATCAAAAGTAAGCAACAAAAAATAAGAAATAGCCAACCATCAACAAATAGATATAGTAGTATAACAAAGTTCCCCTTGGATGGTGCATTCTTATAGTAGTATAACAAAGTTCCCCATGGATGGTGCATAAGAATGCATTATACGTCTATCAACCAAAGAGCTCAACTGATATCATTTCTTAAAAAGGTTTCCAATGCAAAAATAAAGGATATTTTTGCTAATAATTAACCATAAGAAAAATATAAAGAGATAGTATGAAGACCTGAAGTATAAAAGAAAGGATTAAAAAAACAAAAAAATAAGTAGTAAAGATAAAAAGTTCTACTATCACAATCCCACCATACAATAAATAGCTCGAACAAGAAGACCAACAACAAAATCAAGCCTTTATCCTAATATGTATGATCGGCTATTTGAAACCTTTTTTCTCAAATTGTTATTTAAATCTAATAAAAATAGGTCATTTCTAATACTTTTTAATCAAGTGTTTTTAGGTCTACCTCTACCTTTCTTAACATGATCGGGATCTAATATATCTACTCTCCTAATTGGGTCATCGGAATGCCTACTTTTTATGTGATCAAATCATTTAGGGCGACTGCTACTAGAGCTACTCCAACCTTTTCAAGTATATACTTGTTTTGTATTTTATCTCTAAGTGTAAAGCCAATCATGACTCATCCACCAAAGCATGCTCATCTCTGCACCACTTAACTTAATTTTATGCTTCACATTATAAGAAGATCATGGAGCCTAACCAGGCAAACAAAAAATTCCGAAAAGATGGTCCGACCATCAAGCCGGCCTCTAAAAACATGTGAACACACAATTCATGAAACGATATAGAGTAATTACAACTAAAAATATGACTTTCACATAAAACGCAATAAGATAAACAAATTCCAGCAAGGGTATAAAAAATCGGAAAAGAAAAAAGTATGAGGGTTTACCATTGCGCAATCCAATGCTGGATTCGTCTGTGTTGATGATGTAGAGGATGCCCTCGTACCTGATTTCGCTCTTGGAGGTGAGGCTGATGAGGCTCCCGATGTAGGAGTCAGGCGAGGGGCTGGACATCGAAACGTCTGCCGCCGTGGATTTCACTTAACAGAGGAATACCAGATTCTTGCGCCTTACAGGGGAGAAAAGGGAGAAAACCCGCGTTCGAAATAGAGGCAATGGTGCGAATGTTACATTCGCTTTGTATTAATTTTATGGGTTTTTTTTTTTTACTTTTTTGTATATATACATTTAGGCAAATCTAGACAAATACATGCATACCATATATCCAAGCTTCTATCAACGAAAATTTATTAGGTCCGATCACTGGACGTAGAGATACGTCCGGACACCAATAAATTATTGACATGTAGAATGTACACATGTCCGCGGAATTTTAAGTCAAGCGCGTCAAAAGCGCAGGTAAAGCGCAAGTAATGTGCATATAAAGCGCAGGCAAAGTACATGTAAAATGTAGTCAAAGCGCAGTAAAAAAGTGCAGTTAAAGCGTAGTCAAAGTGCACATAAAGCGCAGTTAAAGCACAATCAAAAAGCACAGTCAAAAAGCGCAGTCAAAGTGCAATCCACGTGGCAAATTTTAATTGGATGTCCGGACCTATTTTTAGGTCTGGTGACCGGACCTAATAATTCCTCCTAATCAACACATCTTAAAAGCTCTCAACCAACACATCAAGATGTGATGCACAGGAATATTTTATTTTTTTTAGGAATATTTTATTCCTTTAATTAAAAAACAACATATTCTCCTTAGCCACAACTCAAAAGAGACATGTTAATTTACAAGAGAACTTGACTCACATAGGTGACAATGATTTAAGAACTCATCTTAACCAAGGTGGATACCACCTATCTATTGGTCCGAGCAACTACTATCTATGAAATCATCCATGGCAAATAATGAAGATGACTTCGAAAGGCAACCTATTGATTGGCTACACAACTATATATACACACCAAACTAGTGATTTCTTGAAGAGCTTGGTAGACGATTTCATCAAATTAGACCTTTCAATCAAGCTACAAAAGAAAATTATATTCTCTTATTTTTTTTATAGCCATATATGTAATCAATTAAGTAAAGCTCAACCTCGACCCAAATTTCTAAATAGAAGGTTCATGGGTGAGCTTTGTTTACACAATTTTATGCAATTTTTCTATAAGACAACAATGTACTCCGGCTTTTTTGAATGAAATCTCATAACATTTTAATTAGGTGTTAAGCCCATTATCTCTTTGTTTTATATTCTTCTTTTGCACTTAGTATTTGGTGTGTTTTATGGAATATTACGGATTCAACATCTCAAAATTTGCAATGAGCATGGAGCATGCCATAAACTAGAAGTGAAGAACCACGTGAAGCAAAATAATAGCAATTATGTGATGAAGAATCCGTCAACATGGGGAAAAAAGAGTTCATGACTATTCTAAAGCTTGTTGATCTGAAGGAAATGATGACTCGAATGATCAACGGTGTGCTAGAGAGAGTTTCAAGAATCAATCATAAATTAGAGATGCTTGAAAGATCCTTTGTTCTATAGTAAGGAGAAGACTCCATGGAGCTTCTCCATGGAGCCAAAGTCTTGACCTCTAATCCAATCATTAATGGGACATATTATCCTACAAATAGGAGTTGATTCTATATCTTTGTTAGGGAATCAGGAGAATTGAGAAGAAGTCATCACTAGTTAGCCTTCATAGGGGAGATTGCAGAGCTTAACCCTCTAGTAAAATTTAAAATCCCTCACATGGATTTATATAAGGGAAAGAAGGATTTTGTTTTCCAAGTTATTTACTTTAAATTGACTATCTTGAAGTGGAATACACAAAATTTTTAGGTAAAATTTAAAAAAAAAATTAAAATTATACCTTAAAATATCAACTTTCATCAAAATTACCCAATAAAAACTCATTGTGTTCTATTGTCAATTAAAGAAAATTATGCAATATCTTAGTATGTTAAATTCCAGTGAATATATTTATATTTAGTTGATGTTGTGAGAGAACTTCTCAAAAAAATGGGAAAATATACAAGTATTAAACTGTTGCAATCCAGGATCCATAGTATGTGATTTTGATAATGACAAACATTATTGATTAAATTGTTGATTTTCTCATTGAATATGTTAGATTTTTTTTTGTTTGTGAGTACTATTTCATATAAGATATACATTGCTCAAGGCTACTGAAAGCTCAAGAATAGGTAGAATAGGAATGTCAAGTAAATAAAGTCTATAATTTTACTTTTTTTATTTTCTATTTTTTTAGTCTTGCCACATAAGAGTGTATGCAATTGGGTGACCGTGCACACACACAGGGGGAGTGAGATAAATTTTAAAAGTTAAACTTTTTTGTATTAATAGTATTGTATGACTTATATTCATACTATACAATCAATGTAGAAAGAATGGGCTTAACACCTAATTAAAATTTTTGTTTCTATGACATAATCGAACTATACGATCTAGATCATATTGTACGATTCGTTACAATTTGAAAACCCTAGCCATCAGATGAATTAAGTAACATTTTAAATTTTAATTTTTTAACTAATAATACTATATTATCTGATTCTTACTATACAAACATTTAAAATCTTACTTAAATTAACTTATATAATTAGTCAATCAAATTATGATTTATGTTGTGATAGCAAATCATATTATATGATATTGATAATACTAAATGATTTCAAGATATAAAATTTGGCCATCCCAAAGATCATACCAAATGAAACCATAATTTTGTAACTAATCATATTGTACGATATTCATATCGTACTCGACAACCTACTTTAAATTAACTAACTGTATTATATGATGATAACAGTATAGGAAAACTTATAGAGATAATTTATAATCATCCTAATAATCGTCTTGTATAAATAAGAGACAAAAACTAACCGATCATATTGTATAATGTGTTCAAAAAGTTGAATAGTTCGTCTGAACAACTGTTTACATTGTACTGAACAGGTCTAATCTTTAAACTGATCATAATGTACAAACTCAAATCATATTGCACGAACATTGACGGCTAACTTAAAATTTTAGGACTTCTTGAAGCCCAATACTTAAGAATTTTTTATATTTCTCTTTTTAATGGTGAGATGATTTTGTGTCTGCTGAAGGAACTCTAAGGAGGAGCTTTTGAGTAATCCAAGGTTTGAGAGGAAGGAGAAGGGTGAGGTTGAGCATGAGAGAGGAGCGTTAGGGGATCACATAGTTGCTTCGGGCTATCTACACCCTTCTCCTCTTGTGGCCTTGGGGATTCTTAAAGGCTCTCTTGGCAGAGAGGCTTCTAGGTCAAGTCCTCGGGGTACTCTTCCTTCTCCAAAAGGGAGAAAAAGCAACTGAGGTTCTCTGTCTTCTCCAGAAAGGAGAAAAATGAGTCAAGGTCAGTTATCGTCACCAGGACGGTGACATACCGTCCGGCACTCCTCCGCATCAAGTTATGTGAAAGTCAATATCTAAGGAGCTTCTCCACCTTGCTGTGGGAGCAAAAAGAGAGTCAGTTAGTTATTAGTGCAATACCCAGAGTGGAGGACTCCGAGGAATGGACATAGGTCAAGGTTGACCAAACTACTATAAAAATCTTTGGTGTTATTCTCCTTTTTGAACTTTATTTTTCTTGCATTTTATTTATGTTATAACTCTTTGGGAAAATAGGTGATTAGTGTTTAATTTCATAAATTAAGAAATAATTGTAGTTAAATAAATATTTTTAATGAACTCATTCGCTTCTAAAAATAATTAAAATCTGGTATTTTCAATTTATGAAAAATTTTCAAACATACTATCATTATTATTTTAAAGTTGAAAAATCTTTTAAATTACAAATTCACCCCCCCCCCCCTTCTCTTATTGAGCCGCAAGCTAGTTCCATAAGGTTTAACAACATTAAAAAACTTTCAAGTGGTATTAGAGCGGGTTTCAAAATTAAGGTTTTAGAAAACTTTTGAAAAATGATCAATGGTCTCATTTTGGTAATTGTAACACTATAGAGGGTTACTCAATAACTCGTCCACCATTGTTTGAAAATATTCCTTTTAATTTGTGAAAAATATATATGAATGCTTTTTTATAATACATTGACTATATAATTTGGCATATGATTCAAACTGGCTATTCACTTCCATCGCATATAGTTAATGGTGTCAAAACTAATATTCCTTTTCTGAACGAAGTTAAGAGGATAGGGAACTAGCATAGCTAAATGTTGAATATTAGAATTATTTCTGTTGTGCTTTAAAATTCAAAGATTATAAGTGAGTTTTTATATATACTACGGGGAAGGAGATTTGGGATAGGTTATGTACCACTTATAAAGGAACTAGTGAAGTTAAACAATCTAGACTAAAGATTTTATTGCATGACTATGAACTCTTTCACATGAAATCTAGCGAGACTGTATCTAAAACGTATGTTGCAAATCTAGGATCCCTAGCATGTGATTTTCATGTTGACAAATCTTATTGATTGAATTGTATATTCTTAAAGATGTGTTGGATATTGTATGTGTCTTGTGCACAAACGATTGTATGTACAATACTCAAGAATAATAAAGACTCGAGATTGGGTAGGTTAGGATGTCATGTCAAAAGAGTATGTATTTTTATTTTCTTTAATTTTCTATTTTCTTGAGTCTGACCATATTAGAGTATGCAATTGAGTGACCGTGCGCACACACATAAGGGTAGTGAGAAATTTTTTTTAATTAAAGTTTTCTAAACTAATTGTACTGTATTATTTAAAATCATATTGTACGATCGGTTAATTTAAAGATTGGCTAAATAGCTAATTAAAATCTCATGTTCTATGAACTAACTGTATTGTATGATTCGTTTCATTATCAAAACCCTAGTCTCCAAATTTATTTAAGTAAGATTTTGAAATTGATTTTTTGAACTAATCTACTGTACGATGTTAATCGTATTATACAAAAATTTGAAATATTACTAAAATTAACCCCCATAATTAGTTAATTAAATTATGGTTTAATTAATGATAGTTGATTGTACTGTATGATGTGGATTGTACCAACGACTGATAGAGATGAAATATGGTTGTCTCGGAGATCGTAGCAAATAAAATTATGATTTTTGACTAATCATACTATACGATGATGATCATATCAAACGAATGGCATAGATGATTTTGATCATCTAAAAAATTATACCATACAAAGTTATGATTTTTAAACTTATCGTATTATATGATATTCATATTGTGTTAGATGATTTACATAAAAACAACTAACCATATTATACGATGAGAACATAATGGGATGAGTGATACATATGACTTTCAATCGTTCCAGGAATCATCCCATACTAATAGAGGAAATCAAACAGATCATACTGGATGATCTCTGGATCATACTGTATAATGTGTCTATAAAAATTAAACAGCTCATTTGAATAACAGTTTACATCGTACTAGATGGGACTAGTTTTGAACTAATCATACTACTATACGAACTTGGATCATACTGTATGAATAATATAGAGCCCAATCTCTATTTGATAGCACTGCAGCATTAGATAAGCCAGCATAAAGCCCAATCTCTATTTACACAATGCAGAGGTGTCGAATTCCAGTGCCTCTAAGTCAAGGGAGTGCCACATGGATGTTGCAGCTTTGTGATGCTATAGTTGTAGCTATTCATAACATGATATGTCAGCAAAGTAATACATCAATTAATTAAATAGTGGGTCCATAAAATTAAGCACCTTAGTGGAGGAAATCCTTTAGTGATGAGGTGTTAGTTCATTTTATGGGCATCGCGATGCAAGTGTCTCGAGCACTACGAGGTGAAAATCCATTTTTTTATAAACAGTTTATTTGTTATATTAGTGGAGGAGTTCAGTCACTTATTTAATTTTAATCTTTGTCATGCTTCTTTGATTTAATCTTAGGAGTGACAACTAAGAGGATTTAGAGAAATACTAGATACATTCCATTATTTTTATAGAGTGATAGATTTTGGGAGTTTAGAGTGATATTAATGTTGGAAGAGTTTAATCTGTCCTTTTTCTCTTCACGCATGACTAAGCGGTTGGTGATATATATGCTCTGAATAATATCAATATAAAAGAAAATCATTAGGAAACATATTATATTTATATTCCATCAATCCAAAATTATTTATCTAAATCATATTTTAATTAATTATTTTTTATTTTGAATTAAGTGATTGATTCCCACAAAAATTTTAATTTAGTAGGATAATTTTTGTATTTGAAGTAGACAGTATTAGTATTTGCAAGTAAATATTTTTTCTCATGGGATTGATACTCTACTCTATCTCTATATTATTTGACTCTACACATATACTTGCATATATTAAGTGGGATTTTTATAATTTTTATATCAAATAAAATCTAAGCATTATTTAGGGAATTATAGAGCCCTAATTCATTTTCATAATTCTTTAGGTTACTCCACTACCCCCATCAATCTACAGTCTAAAATTTGCACACTTTTCTTCTTATATGTTAGAATGATTTTATAGAGAAATTTGTTAAGTTGTTCTTGAAAAAAATCATCATATTACATGGAACTCCTCTGGTTATTGATCAGACAAATATGGTCATTTTACGCCCAACTTATGGAAGGGTATTCATGAAAGTTTGGATACAAAATTCTATTTTTGTATAGCATTTCATCTTTATATGGATGGCTAATTAAAAAGAGCTATCAAGTACTAAAATATCTACTGAGATTGCATGTTTTAGATTCTAGGGGTAGCTGGGATATGACACTATATGACCCCAATAATAAAATAATAGCTTCTAGTCTATCTTTTAGATGGCACTATATGAGGTATTGTATTATAGGAAATGTATTTCTCCTTTGAGTTAGGATAACATTAGAGAAAGAAAGTTATTGTGTCAATAGTTAGTTGATCAAGCCACTAAAAAGTTTGATAAATTAGAGATATATTAAAAGCTGCTCGGGATAGTCAATAAAAATATTATGACCCAATAATAAAATGGTAGATTTTGAAGTGGGAGAATTTATTTTCTTAAAAGTTAGGCCAATGAAGGGCATTTATTGAATGGCCAAGGCACAAAATTGAATCCTAAATATATTGACACATTTTAAATTATTGAATTAGTGGGAAAAGTTTCTAATAAATTAATATTGCCTATATATTTGTCTGATGTACATAATGTTGTTCATATACATATGTTGAAAAAGTGGATTATAGATTAAAATTAAAAAGTTCCAGTAGATGAAAATGAGCTATAGTAATTTAATATATGAGAAGAAGCCTTAGATATTCGAGTTTGATGTTAGTGATTCAAGAAGTAGAACCATTCATTACATGAAAGTAAAATGTAAGCACATATCAGCTAAAGAGGCTATGTGGGAGAAAGAGGTAGATATGAAACATAAATTTCCTCGTTAAAAATCGAAGTTAATTTTTATATAACTTATTTGATAACATCCTTCAATGCTCCTTTAGGTAGCCCTTAGATTTACGAATATAGGATGGTTCGATCTACCCTACACCAATGTGTCGAGTATAAATGAGATGGCATTATATATAATTAGGGGTGATTTGAAACCACTCTATATTCATGAGATATGGATCTACGAGGATGCTTTATATTATGCACCCAAAGGTCTGCTACTTATTCTAAAAGTGAAATTACAATCAAGGAGGTGAAAACTAATAAAGAAAATGTAGAAGGAAAAAAAAGTCAAAAGAAAAAGAAGGAGAAAATGGGAAAATCCAAGAAATAAAAGAAATTGAATGCGAATATTATGTCAACGACATGATCTTTAGTCCTCCAAACACTTCCCCTCAAAGAAGTGAGACGATATCCCAAAGAGCACATGGTCAAGGCCATGCTTCATACAAAAAAAACACCCCTAATGTACATTAAATTAGAGTCAAGTTTGGATGTTAAATAAAAAATGCAGGTGCAAGGATTCCTTTTGATTATAAAAAGATAAACCCTCCTCTGAAATTTAATATCACTTTAGAATAAGATAGTGATCTAGAGGATAATCTTCCAAAAACTCAAAGTGATGTGTTTGAATTAATAATGTATGAAAAGATGACTAGAAGAATTAAAGCCATAACCTTAACCCCACTATCTATTTGTAGGGTTACAAGGTTAGTAATTAAATACTCTCCTAATCTTCATGGAGTAGGAAAAGTCCAACAGTTCTTCCTCGATCCCTCTACCTCCCTCCACCTCCAGGAAGGAAGATAATGTAAATTTTGAGGAGGAAGATTTCAATGAATTAATGAAATTAGCTTTTAGCTATTTTTCTATGTGTGTAAGAAATTATGTATCAAATGGTCTCACACTAGGTTAATGGACCAATGGCCGAGCTTCATACCATGATAACCTTTCACACAAAAAAAGAGAAACTTGAATAGTGGTATCAATTTTGATACTGTTAGTTTATTTAATATTGATAAAATTGCCTCATGATAACAAATCATCTAAAATCTGGAAGGGTCCTTGTTGAAATAATTAATTCTCTTGATAGGATTTTTTGGAAACATCAGATGACTGATGAACTTCAAGTTTAGGTTGCATGCCCTTAATTTGAGGAAGAAATTAAATCAAAAGTTAATGAAATAAAAGAAATTAACCTCATAATAGAAGATGACCCTCGCCTTATCTTCATTAGCTCTTTATTGAGTGAGAATTTTTTTTTAATTAAAGTTTTCTAAACTAATTGTACTTTATTATTTAAAATCATATTGTACGATCAGTTAGTTTAAAGATTGGTTAAACAGCTAATTAAAATCTCATGTTCTATGAACTAACTGTATTGTATGATTCGTTTCATTATCAAAACCCTAGTTTCCATATTTCTTTAAGTAAGATTTTGAAATTGATTTTTTGAACTAATCTACTGTACGATGTTAATCGTATTATACAAAAAATTGAAATATTGCTAAAATTAATCCCCATAATTAGTTAATTAAATTATGGTTTAATTAATGATAGTTGATTGTACTGTATGATGTGGATTGTACCAACGACTGATAGAGATGAAATATGGTTGTCTCGGAGATCGTAGCAAATAAAATTATGATTTTTGACTAATCATACTATACGATGATGATCATACCAAAGTGGGAGAATTTATTTTTCTTAAAAGTTAGGCTAATGAAGGGTATTTATTGAATGGCCAAGGCACAAAATTGAATCCTAAATATATTGACACATTTTAAATTATTGAATGAGTGGGAAAAGTTTCTAATAAATTAATATTGCCTATATATTTGTCTGATGTACATAATGTTGTTCATATCCATATGTTGAAAAAGTGGATTATAGATTAAAATTAAAAAGTTCCAGTAGATGAAAATGAGCTATAGTAATTTAATATATGTGAAGAAACCTTAGATATTCGAGTTTGATGTTAGTGATTCAAGTAGTAGAACCATTCATTACATGAAAGTAAAATGTAAGCACATATCAGCTAAAGAGGCTATGTGGGAGAAAGAGGTAGATATGAAACAAAAAATTCCTCGTTAAAAATAGAAGTTAATTTTTATATAACTTATTTGATAACATCCTTCAATGCTCATTTAGGTAGCCCTTAGATTTACGAATATAGGATGGTTTGATCTACCCTACACCAATGTGTCGAGTATAAATGAGATGGCATTATATATAATTAGGGGTGTTTTGAAACCATTATATATTCATGAGATATGGATCTACGAGGATGCTTTATATTATGCACCAAAAGGTTTGCTACTTATTCTAAAAGTGAAATTACAATCAAGGAGGTGAAAACTAATAAAGAAAATGTAGAAGGAAAAAAAAGTCAAAAGAAAAAGAAGGAGAAAATGGGAAAATCCAATAAATAAAAGAAATTGATGGTGAATATTATGTCAACGACATGATCTTTAGGCCTCCAAACACTTCCCCTCAAAGAAATGAGACGATATCCCAAAGAACACATGGTCAAGGCCATGCTTCATACAAAAACAACACCCCTAATGTACATTAAATTAGAGTCAAGTTTGGATGTTGAATAAAAAATACAGGTGCAAGGATTCCTTTTGATTATAAAAAGATAAACCCTCCTCTGAAATTTAATATCACTTTAGAATAAGATAGTGATCTAGAGGATAATCTTCCAAAAACTCAAAGTGATGTGTTTGAATTAATAATGTATGAAAAGATGACTAGAAGAATTAAAGCCATAATCTTAACCCCACTGTCTATTTGTAGGGTTGCAGGGTTAGTAATTAAATACTCTCCTAATCTTGATGGAGTAGGAAAAGTCCAACAGTTCTTCCTCGATCCCTCTACCTCCCTCCACCTCCAGGAAGGAAGATAATGTAAATTTTGAGGAGGAAGATTTCAATGAATTAATGGAATTAGCTTTTAGCTATTTTGCTATGCGTGTAAGAAATTATGTATCAAATGGTCTCACACTAGGTTAATGGACCAATGGCCGAGCTTGATACCATGATAGCCTTTCATACAAAAAAAAGAGAAACTTGAATAGTGGTATCAATTTTGATACCGTTAGTTTATTTAATATTGATAAAAGTGCCTCATGATAACAAATCATCTAAAATCTGGAAGGGTCCTTATTGAAATAATTAATTCTCTTGATAGGATTTTTTGGAAACATCAGATGACTTTGATGAACTTAAAGTTTAGGATGCATGCCCTTAATTTGAGGAAGAAATTAAATCAAAAGATAATGAAATAAAAGAAATTAACTTCATAATAGAAGATGGCCCTCGCCTTATCTTCATTATCTCTTTATTGAGTGAAGATGAATCAAATGATCTAATCAAACTTCTTTCGAAGTTTAGGAACTAGTTTGCTTAGTCATATAATGAAATGCTAGGCTTATCCTTTGATGTAGTAGTCCCATAAACTTTTAATTTGACATGATACCATTATCATTAAGCATGCTCTTCAACGTATGCATATGGATATCAAACAACAAGTTATTTCTAAGACTAAGAAATTGGTTAAGGTCAGATTTATTTTAGAGTAGCAATATCGCTCTTGGTAAGATAGTGTTGTGCTAGTTCAAAAGAAAAATGATAAATTTTGAATAATAGTTGACTATAGAGATCTGAATAAGGCATGTCCCAAAGATGAGTTCCCTTACCCATATTTGAACTCAAGATGGAAATTACCTCTTCGCATTTTGTTTTCTCCTTTATAGATAGCTCATCTCGATATAATAAAAATATGGTGGCCCTAGAAGATGAGAGAAATACAACATTTAGAACTTCTGTAGGTATCTTTTGTTATAAGGTGATGCCATTTGGTCTGAAAAATACTCGCTCAATCTACGAGTGAACTATGATCCAATTCTTTGTTGAACTTATCCATAATTAGGTATAATTCTACATCAATAATTTTTTTGTCAAAAGAAAAGTCAAAGAGGATCACTTTATGACTTAAGTGTTATTTTGAGTGATTATGCTGCTATGACCTCAAAATGAACCCCTTGAAGTGTACTTTTGGCACCACTTAGTCCAATAGAAATTTTGTATCTTTCTATTAAGAAATATTGCCTTGCCTTAGTTTTTGCAGCCCAAAAACTAATACACTACATACCTTCTCATCAGGTAAGTATAATCTCAAGAGTAAATTTTTTGTAATATATTATAACCCAATATACATTGTCAGGAAATCAAGTGTGGTCATTTATGTTATTGCTTAAATTTAAAATAGCATTCATTCCCCTGCGTGTTATAAAAGGACATGCCATTATTGACTTCCTTGCAACATACCACTTTAAGCATAATCTCCCTTATTGGGGAGTTTATTTTAATGGTGCAACATCTTTTTAATGAGGCAAAGAACAATCTACTCTTCCTTGAAAAGCCATAATTGTTTGAACATCTCAACAAAAAAAAAAAAACTTATGTTTTTATCAATTAGCATAACCTAAACTAGCACCCATCAAGTTTTTGGCACCGTTGCTAGATAATCTCAATTAGAAAATTTTGAAAATTTGAAAAAGAAATTAAAATGGTTGAGGGTAGTTTTACTGTTCATATGGTTATATGGATAAACTTTTTGGTAGAGCACTATGTGATTTTGGAGCTAATATCAATTTAATGCCCTTATCTATTTTATAAATACTTGATCTAGGATAGTCCATCCTACCATTTTTACCCTTTAGTTAGCTACTATTCATTTACCTTTCCTAAAGGGGTAGTAGAGAGTGGGCTAGTTAAGGTAGAAAAATTTGTCTTCCATGTAGATTTTATTATCCTAAATATATAAGAAGATATGATGATACCTAATCTCTTAGTTATTCCTTTCTTAGCTATTGATAGGGCCATGATAGATATCTAAAAGGTGAATTAACTATGAGAGTGTTAGATCAGAAAGTAGCCTTCAATATCTCAATGTCAATGAAATTTACAAATGATTAAAATGAGGAATGACATAAGGAAAACTCTGTTAAAGATTAAGTGAAAGATTTTTTAGATGATTTACTATTAGAAAATTCTATGTAGATCCTTTGTGAGGAAGATAGTTAAGAAGTAGGCGAGACTTTGTTTAATTGATTGGTGATGCTTGTATGATATTTAGGAATAGGGATGAAGTTATTGATACTTAATCCCTAGGTAGATCTTTGAAACCTTCAGTTAAAGAATAACTTAATTTAAAACTTTAAGCCTTGCTAGCCTATTTTAAGCATATCATTTTAGGAGAATAATCATCTTTACTTATGATCATATCTACTAAATTATATCAATTAGGGTAAGTTTATTAGGGTTCTTATTTTGAATTGTATTCAAGTACTGTAATTTTGATGATAAGAAATATTATTATGTCTGTTACTGCTTCCTCTTATTCTGTGATATTTTGTTCTGTGTTTGTGCATACTAATATTTCAGGAAAGCAATCCACTGTTCACTTGCAATTTTGATCAGCTCATGACTTGGAAGATTAGAGTTAGAGTCAATTTTCATTTTTTTATGTATTTTTTCTTTTCTTGAGTCATATCATATAATTGGGTGGATAACTTTGCTGAGAAACCTAACACACTCACAGGGGGGAGAGATGAAAATGTTTTTGAGAGAGTTTTTTTTTGGATAATTCATATTGTATGATATTGGTTTCGTACTTTATGAAATATTTTGCATTGTATAATTTTAATTCGTACTATACAAACTATTGTGCTCTATCAAAACCCTAGCTGCCAAAGGTTAAGAAAGATACTAATTTTGTATTGATCGTACAGTACAATTTTGATCGTAATATACACCCTAATTAAAATATTTCTTAATTTATCCAGTGATATCAGGTATTCAAATTATGGAAAATTTTTATGATTGATCGTACTATAAGAAATAGTTAATATTGTATAATTACCTGTGTATGAAATTGGTCGTCCTTTGGATTATACCAAATTAAATCCATGATTTATTATTGATCATATCATATGATGTGCACAATGCTGGATGTTCAGCTGTGTATGAAGTTGGCTATCACAAGGATCATCCCAAATGAACAAAAGGACTTTTTACATATAGTACCGTATGATGTTTGATCATATTGTATGATGTATTGCAAAAGTTGAACAATTCAACTGAATAATCTTATTGGATGAGTCTAAATGGATCTAATTGTAATGTATGATATGTGTATCATACTATACGAATAGATGATAGATGGCTTAGAAATTTATGTTTTTTGAAGCCCTCTATTTAAGGATTTCTAACACTCTTGTTACACATCTTTGGTTGCTTAGTCTTCTTGAGAGGGAGCTTGAGGGAGAGAAGAAGGAGAGCTTGGTGAGAGAAGAGAGGGAGATTTTACGAGGTAGAAGTTATGAGGGGATCCATAAGATTTCTCCAAGCAAAAATCTTTCCTAGTACCTACAAGTGTCTACCTGAAATCTCTATGTTTCTGGGGAAGAAGTTCTTCAACAAAAATGGTGGTTCTCTGACCATCACCTGGAGAACAAAAATAGAGTTCTGGTTCTCTAACCATTATTGTGTGGGTGAAAATAGAGTTGAGATTCTCTACCTGAAAAAGAGTCATGATTCTCTACCGCACCAGGGAGATGAAACAATGTCTGTACAAGCTTCTCCACCTTGCTATGAGAGCAAAAGGAGAGTCACTTCTGTTTAGTGCAATACTTGAAGAGGGAGTCTCCAATGAGTGGATGTAGGTTAGGTTAACCAAACCATTATAAATTTTGGTGTGTTTTTTCCCTTTTATCATTTTCACATTTATTTTTCTTGCGATTAACTATATAGGTGAAATTTTTTATTTATCTTTTTATTATGAATTTAATTCATTTTTGCATCAAGTTATAAAAATATTTTCTTTTGATAAAGAAGTTTTTGAATATCCAAATCACCCCCTCTAGCTAGTTCTTTAGGGTTTAACACCCCTTATGAACTTTCAATTGGTATCAGAGCGGGATTCGTAAGATCGGGTTTTAGAAAACTTTTGAAAAAGATCGATGCCTAACTTTAGAATTAGAAACACTACTAAATAATATTCAATTGCTAAACCACCTCAATTTGGTAATATTCCTTTTGATTTTTGGGAAACTTGGTTGTCCACCATTTTAAAATCAATTGATTATCGTATGTTGATGCTAGTTCAGGATCTTTATTTTGTACCCTTTAGATTAATAAATGTTGTTAAAACTATAATCCCTTTTTCTTAATTGACTGCCGATGATAAAAATTTAGCTTAACTGAATGCTAAATATTTAAACTATTTTTTCTGTGCTTTGATATCTGATGATTACTTGCATGTATCTACTTGTACAACTGGAAAAGAAATTTGGGATATACTTTTCATAACCTAAGAAGAAACAAATGAAGTGACATAATCTAGGATAAATATTCTTCTTCATGATTATGAACTCTTTCGCATGAAACCTAGTGAAACCATATCCAAAATGTATACTAGTTTTACACAAATTATCACATCCATGCATGCTTTAGGTAGAGAATTATCAATTTTGAAAAGATGTCTACATAGATCATATAGTGCCAAAATAACAGCTATTTCAGATTCCAAGGAATTAAATGTTTACTCTATTAACAACGTACTTGGATCTCTAATTGCCTATGAACAAAGCATAAGTCAAAGGCAATCTGATGTTAGATAAAGAAAGAAAGACAAAATCGTTGCCTTAAAGGCTAATGATTTAGATAGTTCCTCTAAAGTAGGAGATAAAAAAATCACACTGAAGACACAACATTTTAGAAGTTTTTTAAGGAAAAAGAAAAAGGATTATCAGTAATGGAGCAAAGGTAATAATTATAGAAATTCTAAAGCTTCAAATGATATTGTTTGTTATGAATGCACTAAACTAGGGCACATTAAAATTGATTACCCAAATCTCAAAGGTCACCAAAGCAAGGAGAATGTTAAAGAAAAAGAAAAGTAATATAAAGGAAAGAAAAGATCTCAAAAAGCCTTTTTGCTTATTCCACTTCCGATTCATCTTGAATAGAAGCAAAAGAGAAAGTGAAAATCTATGCTTAATGGAAAATAATTATCTTGATTAGTCTGATCAAGATGAGGTATGTAAACTTTCATATGATGAATTACTTGCTATTTTAGAAGAGATTCATGATTCTTACAAGAAACAAAGAAAGAAGCACGCTAGCTTGAAAACTGAATGCTTAGTTTTACAAAAAGAAAGTGAAATGCTTAGAAAAGATGGTTCTAATGTTTATAAGGATCATATGGCTTTACTGGATGAGTTTGATGAATTGAATAGGAAATATTCTACTTTATCTGAAACACATGAGTCTTTAAAAACATTACATCTTGATCTAAAAGTCATTTAAAGAGTTAGAAGCATGTGTTAACATTTTAGATCTATGTGATCACTCTTTAAAAATTAAAACATCTACTCTTGAAAGGGCAAATGAAATATTGTTAGAAAAAGTAAAAGCTTTTCAAAATAAACATGTTTGTAAGCACTCACCATGTCATACATCTCATAAATCTAGGAATATGAATCATAACTATAATAGGTTAGTTAACCCTTTTCCTTATATTAGATGTTATTTATTTGGCATGTTAGGACACATTAACCATAATTGCACCATTCATCATAAAATACACTTGGTGTGGAGACCAAAGCTGCATCAAACACAACATGACATGCATTCTTATGATTTATCCAAATTTAGGAAGGGACCCAAACTCACTTGAGCTCCCAAAACTGTTCTTCCATGATTTTTGGATTTTTGGGCTCTCACAAAAGACCCAGTGGGAACATGTGGTTTTTGGGCTCGATATTGCATCCTATCATTTGAAATCATCCATTCATAAGCTTCTCAATGTTTTTGTTTTTTGTGTTGTGATTTTTTATGATTTTATTTTTATTTCATGTTTTTGTTCTTTTGTTTTATTGTTCTTATTCTTTATGTTTGTATCTTTATCCTCACATAAAAAACATTATTGAACCTCACAATCTTTACTACAAAACCTTTTTTTTTAATCATATTATACGAACCACATTCATTTTGTATGATTCGCACATCACTACTTAGATCATAACCCTTAGCTTGATGAATGATCGAGATTATATCTATCAATTACCATCTTACTGTATGAACTCCTCTTCGTACTGCATGATCCACATGTCAACTCCATTTGGGATTAATTGAATTCGGTTTGGTATGACATTTATTATCGATTATGCCATATAAACACCTATTCATACTATATGATCCTTTTTATCAACAGCCGTACAACTTGATTCCTCGGGATGAGATCCATGTTTCTAATCATCACATATAAAGTATGATTGTACTATAAGATCATACATAACCTTTTAATGAATCATATGGCCAAAATAATTACATAAGACCATTATGTACGATCCCACGATTGTATGGTACGATCCCATGATCATATAGTACAATATATTCATTTTTTATTTAAATAACCTCATTCATTTTTTTCACACTTATGATCAAATCCCCTTCTCTTGCATTCAAATCTTTTCAATGGCCGATGGAAAACAAAGTAAAAAAACCCACCAGGCTTCCTCCTCTTTGAACCATGTAGATGAGCTTTTTCTGACTACTTATAATGAAGCTGCCTTAAAAAGGTACAAGGAAGCCAAGATCATGCCTTCCATGATTCTAAATTAGAAGGGTCATAGCTTCTTATAATGAACATTTTCAACTCAACTGCACTTCAATTTCTTCTAACCTTGGCCCATCCATTCCATTTTGAAATCCTTTATGAATTTCTCGCCAACCTTAGGATTAGTGGGGATGCAATGATTATGTCTTCCCAAGTGTGTTGTCAAAATGTAGAAATCACTAAGGAGGACATAGGAATTCACCTTCAACTTAACACCTAGGGAAATAAACGCCTTGTTGTAGCCTCTAGATCTGATTTTGACTTGAGTGATGTAAACATGTTTCTTAGATATGCTTCTTTAAACTTCCACGAACCCTTAGTACAAAGTTTAAATCAAAATGCCTGGGTTATCCAACATGTTCTGAGAATATCTATTATTCCTAAAGCTAGAGGACAAATATATATGACTCTCCTACTATCAATTTTCACCTACTTCATCATGTCAAACACTTAAATGGATGAAGCTCAAATGCTAATTGACTACATCCAAAACCTCACTTCCATTCAACTTTTATCCACTTGGAGAGCAAAAAATCACCCTAGGACATGTGATTGGATATATCCTATATATAAAGTTCAACATCACATTTCCTACTTCTCCTAATCACACTATAATCTTCTTTTTAGATGCCTTATTCTGGATGCTATTTCATAGGGACCAGGAGCCTAAATTTCCTCTCTTTGATGAAGAAGGAGAAGCTACTCATATAATTGATCCTACACCTGCACCACTACCAATACGAGGAGTTGATTCAGATATTTGATTGCCTCGATCAACAATAAACCCAACATGATAATTATATGGGTTGGTTCAGGGAGCAATTTGGGAACATCCAACAATAATTTACCAATATCTAATAGTAGTTCGATGGCTTTAGTTAGTTCTTCCAACCACCTCCACAGCTACGTTCTCATAAAGATCCATCTCTATACTAGTTTGTTCATATTGTACTTTTATTTTTATGTCTCTATTTTTTGTTTTGTTGTTTGCTATTTTATGTCTATATCATACTTTTCTTACCAGTTCTTTTTATATTATCCTGTTAAATAAAAAAATACCATATGTTTATTTCTTCTCTTTTAAGTGGTACTTTTTCTTTCTAGCTGGTTTTATGTTCTTATATCTCATTTATATGCTTTTACTTGTGAAATCTGTAATTAAAGAAAATTGTGTTTATGTTGTTCATATTGTACGATTTAACTCATACTGTACGACTTTAATCGTACTGTACAAATATATTCATACTGTACGACTTGGATCATACTGTATGAATGAACTCTGTTCAAGGATCCTTACTTTTTTGTAATAAACATACCTCTATTCTGACTTAAAAGTTTAATAAGTAAATACTAGCATTGTTAAAACTCAAATGATAAATAAATTTTAGAAAATTTTCATAAGCCTTCTTATCTCCTTTGCATGATAATTCCTTGAAATGAACTTGAAATCTAAATTGAATTGGAGTTAAGATTGTTAAAATTAAAACACTGACCTTCTATTAAATATTTTTATATCATGAATATTTTCTATAATTTGATAAACAAGATTCATTATTTTTCATAAATCAGGCTATTTATTCCTATTAGAAATATCAGGTTTACTTTGTTGATTATTCCTGCCTTTAAAAGAGAGTGAGTTACTCCGCTCTTTTATTTGGATGATAATCTTTACTATTGAGATTATTAAACATTCAAAAAGGAAGCAATATGCAAAAATTCAAAAGAGGTAAAAAATGAGCCTAAAATCAAAAGATGCGCAATGACGCCAAAAGTAAAAGGTTCACTATGTGTATAAAAAAAAATATGCACAATGTACATATAAAAACTGATAAAAGAGGCATAAAAAGAGCCCAACTTAAATTAGATTCTCTTTTTGGTAAATCTTTAAGTCTTAGAAAATTCTTGTGTTTCATTATATGTTTGTTTCAGCATTTTGGAAAATCTTGGCTCTTCATTCATCACTTTTACATAAATATTCTTTTTGTTATATTTCATCCTAGTAGTCTAAAAAGTTTAATTTTCTCTATCCAAGAGTAATTCTTGAATTAGATTTTTATTTAAATAAAGGATTTTAGCCTATGAAGATGTTAAGCTGGGTGTGCAAACTCTTAAATTCAAATATTTGAATTGTAATAAAGTCAACACCTATATTATTTATCTCTTTTATTTGTAGTGTATGCTTATTATATTTTACAAATGCCTATGAGAGTTCACGTGATTGTAATAGTGCTTTTCTTACCTGAGTTGTTTGTTGGTTTGAGTCTATTTGTCTTATGCCTTTGGTGTTTCTGTTGTCTATTTTTCTTCCTGTAGTTTTCCTTCTTTTTGTGATGCTAAAAGTGGGAGTAGTATTTTTTATTTATCATTATTATCATTATTTTTTTAATTATTTATGGTTGTTATTATTGTGTGCATTTAAAAATAAAAAATAAAAAAATGGTTGTCACACTCCCTTTTCCTACAGTTAGTTATCATCTAAGGAAGAGTTTAGAGAAAGAATTTTTTAAAATCTAAAAAAATAATAGTTGCCATAATAAAAAAAGGGAGAGATTGTTGCGAACCGTATTCAAGCACTGTAATATTGATGATAACTAATATTATTGTGACTATTAATACTTTCTCTTATTTTTGTGATATTTTATTTTGTGTTTATGCATACTGGCATTTCAGGAAATTAGTCCACCGTTCACTTGCAATTCTAATCAGCTCAAGATTGGGTAGACTAGATTACAGTCAGCTTTCATTTTATTCTTTATTTTCTCTTTTCTTGAGTGATATCATGTAATTAGGTAGATAACTTTGCTGAGTAACATAGGTGGAGAGATGTAAAAAAATTTTAGAGAATTATTATTTTTGGTAATTCATACTATATGAAATTGGTTTCATATAATATGAAATATTTTGAACTATACAATTTTAATTTATAATGTACAAACTGTTGTGCTCTACCAAAACCATAGATACCAAAGCTTAAGAGGTAATTTTGTACAAATCGTATAATACAATTTTGATTGTATTATCACCCTAATTAAAATCTTTCTTACTTAATCTCATGATATCACACAATAAAATCATAGATAATTATTGTGATTGATCATACTGTAAGAAATAGTTTGAACTGTATGATTATCCATGTATGAAATTGGTCATCTCTTGGATTGTACCAAATGAAATTCATGATTTTTGTACTAATTATATCGCACGATAATGACAGTGTTGGATGATTACCCATGCATGTAGATGGCCGTCCTAAGGATCATCCCAAACGAATAGAATGAATTTATGCATATCATGCTATATAATGTTTGATCGTACTATATTAAGTATTACAAAAGTTCAATAGTTCATTTAAACGATCTTGCTGGATGGTCTAAATTTAACTGATTGTACCATATGATATGTGTATCGTTCTGTAGGAACAAAATATGGATGGCTTAGAAATTGGGGTTTTTTGAAGTCCTAGATTTAAGGATTTCTAACATGCTTTTTAGACATCTTTGGCTGCTTAGTCTTCTTGAGAGGGAGCATGGGGGAGAGAAGAAAGGAGAGCTTAGTGAGAGAAGAGAGGGAGATTTTGTGAGGGAGAAGTTGTGAGGGGATTCACAAAGTTGCTCCAAATAAGAATCTTCTTTAGTACCTATAATTGTCTGCCTTAAATCACTGTATCTCCATAGAAGAAGTTCTTTAGCAAAGATTATTGTTCTCTGACCATCACCTGGACGGTGAAAATAGAGTTGTGGTTCTCTGACCATCACCTAGATGGTGAAAATAGAGTTGTGGTTCTCTAACCATCATAAGGAGAGTGGAAATAGAGTTGAGGTTCTTTGCTTGTAAAAGAGTTACGATTCTCTACTGCACTGAAGAGGTGAAACAGCTTATTTATAGGCTTCTTTACCTTATTATAGGAGCAAAAAGAGAGTTACTTCTGTTTAGTGCAATACCTGGAAAGGGAGTCTCCAAAGAGTGGACGTAGGTCAGGTTGACCAAACCACTATAAATTTTGATGTATTCTTTCCTTTAGCATTTTCATATTTATTTTTCTTGCGATTAACTGTATGGGTGAAAATATTGATTGAACTTTTTATTATGAATTTAATTCATTTCCACATCAAGTTATAAACAAAATTTTCTTTTAATAAAGAAGTTTTTAAATATCCAATTCACCCCCCTCTTTGGTAGCCTTGGGACTAGTTCTTTAGGGTTTAACACCCCTCATGAACTTTTAGTTATTTATGAGTTTAAGAAAGATTTTGGTTGGACCAAACATACATTAAAAGAATTATTCCATCCATTTACATGCATAAGATTTTGATGGAGGAAAATTCTTACCCAAAAGCTGATCCTAAAAAAGGGAGTCTCCAAAGAGTGGACGTAGGTCAGGTTGACCAAACCACTATAAATTTTGATGTATTCTTTCCTTTAGCATTTTCATATTTATTTTTCTTGCGATTAATTGTATGGGTGAAAATATTGATTGAACTTTTTATTATGAATTTAATTCATTTCCACATCAAGTTATAAACAAAATTTTCTTTTAATAAAGAAGTTTTTAAATATCCAATTCACCCCCCTCTTTGGTAGCCTTGGGACTAGTTCTTTAGGGTTTAACACCCCTCATGAACTTTTAGTTATTTATGAGTTTAAGAAAGATTTTGGTTGGACCAAACATACATTAAAAGAATTATTCCATCCATTTACATGCATAAGATTTTGATGGAGGAAAATTCTTACCCAAAAGCTGATCCTAAAAGAAGACTAAACCCTATAATAAAAATAAGTTATTAAAAAGGAAACACTTAAGTGGTTAGATGTAGTTTTTATTTATCCTATTTTGATAGTTCCTGGGTTAGTCTAATTCATAGTGTTCCTAAGAAGGGAGTTTTGATAGTTTAATTAATGAAAAGAATTAATTGATCCCTACTAGGATAGTTATTTGATGAAGGGTTTGTACACATTATAAGAAGTTGAACAAAAAAACTAGGAAGGACCAATTTCCCCGGCCTTTCATTTACTAGATGTTGGATTGGTTTGCAGGACATTCTTTTTATTTCTTCTTAGTTGAATATTCATGATACCACCAATTCCATAGCACCTGAAGATTAAGATAATACAACATTTACCAATCTTATGGGACTTTTACCTTTAGGAGGATACCTTTTGATTTGTGCAATGCACCTACTACTTTTAGTGGTGAATAATGTCATTTTTTTCTGGCTTAATAAAGCAGGGCATTAAAATTTATATGGTCAATTTCTCTATTTTTGGTACGACTTTTGATTCTTGTTTTGAGCATTTAACTTTGGTTTTAAAAAGATGTGTAAAACAATTTGGTATTTAATTAAGAGAAATGTCAATTTATGGTAACATAAGGTGTTGTCTTAGGCCATAAAATTTCTAAAGAAAGGCTTATAAGTAGATAAGCTTAAAGTGCAAGTAATTAAAAATTTACCACCTACCACTTCTATTAAAGGACTTAGAAACTTCATTGGTCATGCTGGGTTCTATAGAAGATTCATTATTCATTTTTTTTTTAATTTCAAAACCCTTATGTCACTTTCTTGAAAATGATGTCCCTTAGGACTTTGATGATAAATGCCTAAAAGTTTTTAATATTTTGAATCAACACTTAATCTCTACGCATATTATTGTTACACTTGATTGGACACACCATTTTGAATTTGTGTGATGCTTATAATTATGCTGTAGGTGTTGTGTTAGGCCAAAGAATGTAAAAAAACTTCAAGCCATTTATTATATTATCATAACCTCAAATTCAACACAATTTAATTACACAAATGCTATAAAAAAATTGTTAGTTATTATATTTTCCTTTATAAAATTAGGATTTTATTTGATTAATAGTAGTGTTCTTATTTACACTGACCATTATACTATTAAATTTCTCATGAAAATGAAAGTTGCCAATCCTAGATTTGAGAGATAGATTCTTTTGTTGCAAGAATTTGATGTATGAATTCTTGATAAGAAAGGAACAGAGAACTAAGTGGCTAATCATTTATCTAGAGTTGAGCTAAAAAAAACCTACATGTGATGACTGTGAAATAGATGAGATATTTCCTAATGAGCATTTATTTGTTGTTCTTTCAATTAGTATGCCTTGGTATGCTGATATTATGACTTATATTTTTGGTGGGGAAAATTTTACTAACATATCTTATTCCCAAAGGTACAAATTTCTACATGATGCTAAATTATATTTTTGGGATGACACACTCTTGTTTAGGAGATGTAAGGATCAAATCATTAGGCAATGTGTCTTTTTTTTTAAAGAGCAATAAATGCATTAAAAGCAAGAGAAGCAAAAAATAAACAACTACAAAGTTGATTCCTCCTTCAATAACTTTACAAATGAAGGAGGAATCTTTTTCAAGCAAAGGTCTTCCCAAATAAAATTGCTAGCCGTGGCATACTTTGCACACCAATCGGCTAGCTTGTTGCTACCTCTATCAACACAAGATAAAATAACTTAATTAAACTCTCTAAAGAAATCAAAGTCTTCTTCACCTTGAAGTCATTAATCCTTACCTTTTGAAGCCTTCTTATTACATTAGCATTGTCTCCTTCAATGATTGCTCCCTAGTATTTGAACATCCAATCTTTAATAATTTATTTCAATGACTTGATAGCTAGAAGCTCCAAATAATAAACATCCCAATGAATGTATTTTTCCCCAAAAGCCAATAAGAATCTCCCCTTGCTATCATGTATAACACCTCCAATACCAGCTTTATAAGAAGTGTCAAGCGAAGCATCTACATTGATTTTTAACCATTCGGATGGAGGGGGATGCCAAATTTTTGATAGCCTAAGGAGCTGGTTAACATCCCGTAGATCCAAATTAGCTTTAATAATCAATTTAGATATAGAAGAATAGCATACTGCATTAGCAGCCACTGATATAGCACCTTCAACCACCTTATCGTGTGTAAACCTGTTTCTAGCCTTCCATGAAAAAAAAATAGGACATTGTAGAATAAATTAAGAATCATACCATTGTGAGCTGCTGTTTGATCCATCCAACTACATCAATCTTGAAGGTTTTTAAAGAAAGGAATTCCAAATCCCCATTTGTTGATTTGTGACAGAGCCTCCTTTATCTTGGTACATTTGAAAAGAATATGTTCCATGTCTTCAATGTCGTCCATACACCTTGGACATCAATTTCTTGCAGTCTTCTATGAACCAGAAAATGGTAAGTTCGAATAGCTTTCTTGAATAGTTTACAGCAGAAAATTTCCACCCTTGGGCTTAGTTTAGCTTTTTTCATCCATTTTGAATATTTACACTCAGGTTGATATTGATATTTTGTTTCAGCAATCATTCCTGAAATTGATCTCCCCGATCTCTTGTGTATCAACTCCTATTTATCCTCCCGTTGATCACACATTATTTTTGTGTGTAAAACGAGCTCCACCAATTCACTACCAAATAATTTTCGCAATTCAACCACATTCCATTCCTTGTCTTCAATGAAATAAAATCAAGTTGGAAACTTCAAAAATTAAATTCGAGATCATTAGAACTCTGATTTCAACAAACTTACAATCGAACTGAACGTCTCGAAAATGCGAACCCAATGGCACCAAATTCGACTCAATCTTAACCCAAATGACTCCAAATCAAAGACTCAAAGTGTATTTGGAAGGTTTAAACCATAATTTGGATTACCAAATTATTTCCAAACATGACATGCTTATAGTCGAATTGAGCAGCTAGATGAGACGAATCCAACGAGCCCAAGATCGCCGAATTTTGATATCACTAAGAAATTTAAATGCCCAATAAATGGTCCACGATCAAAAGATTTAACATCGTACGTCCATTCAAATCACTCCCAATTTAATTTCCTATTCATTTACATTTTTTTCTTGGTTGATATTAGCTTAATCGTGTATTGATTCGATCTTAAAGAGATTTTATGATTTGTTTTTGTGCAATGAGATTTTTGATATTACATATTTAGTTAATATATTGAACCTGTTCTAGCAGTAATCAAGTGATTTTATGATTGGAAGTCATTTTGTGAAGGAAAAAAATAAACTAATTCGCTATCAAAGTTTTATCCTTTTTAAAACTGACTATATTATTCCCAAGTTCGAATGTAAAAAGTTGAAGGAAAATTTTTTAAAAAAAATTTAGGCCCCCCCTAGATACATTTTCTGGCTCCGCCACTGGTTTCAGCAATCATTCCTGAAATTGATCTCCCCGATCTCTTGTGTATCAACTCCTAGTTATCCTCCCGTTGATCACACATTATTTTTGTGTGTAAAACGAGCTCCACCAATTCACTACCAAATAATTTTCGCAATTCAACCACATTCCATTCCTTGTCTTCAATGAACCTATCCAGCAATACCGATTCTTCTCCTTGAGGAACAACAAATGTAGGCCATTCATTTAAGCTCCTATACAGCAGCCACTTATCTTCAAATACATTAATTGATGACCCATTAGCCACACTCCATTTTAAGAAAGGCTGTAGAACTTTACCTCCATCAGTGATAATTTTCCATGAGGAAGATACATTCCTCTTTAAACTATCTTCTTCAATTTTGGACCCATATTTAGGAGCCAACAATTTGAATAAAAAAGAATTTTTATTATTCAAAAATCTCCATGTAAGCCTTGCTCTCAGTTCAGCCACTTTGGAGGTAGGTGAGCACAATCATCTTCCTCCTTTATCTACAGGTATACATAACTCCTCCCAATTTACATAATGAATGCCAACATTACCATTGGGCTTATTCCAAATAAAACTCATGCATATTTTGTTGATTTCTTCAAGAATACTGATAGGAACCAAGGCGTGAGTGCTATAGAAAGTTGGGATAGCCAAAGTGACCAAATTCACTAAAGCTATTTTCCTAGCCAAGGAGATGAGATTGCTTCCCCAAGTGTTGATTTTCTTTAATGATTTCTCAATGATGAATTGAAAATCATTAGCCTTCAATCTTCTAAGTGCCATCTTGATTCCAAGGTACGAAAACTCTTTTACTTCCTTGGTACCTAAAGTTTTTGTAATGGCCCTCCTCCTCCTTTTATCAACCACCTTTCCAAAGAGAACTCCAGATTTCCCAATATTTATACATTGACCAATCCATTTGCTAAAATTGGATAGGATTCCTTTTACCTCCAAAACCACCTTCTTACTAGCTTCAGAATATAACAAAATGTCATCTACATATAGCAGATGTGAAATCCGTGGTCCATAAGTAGAAATGTTAACTCCAATGGAAGTCAAGGCAAGTGCATTTGATAGAAGCTGAGAGCACAATATAAAAAGAAATGGGGACAATGGGCAGCCTTGCCGGAAGCCACTCTTGGCTGAAATCCATTCTGATTGGCTTCCATTTATAATAATTGAAAACCTTGGCTCTAACACACATTCCAATATTAATTTGGAAAATAATGGAAGGAAATCAAAGTATTTCAAGACTCCTTAAAGAGTATCCAAACTCATTGAGTCATATGCCTGTTCCATATAAATTTTGTAAGCTACTAAGTCTTTAGTAGATTTTGAAATCCTGAACTTGTGAAACACCTCTTGAGCAACCAAAACATGATCTAAAATAGATCTCCCTTGGATGAAGGCCGCTTGCTCCTCTGATATGACTTTGGGAATAACCAAGATAAGCCTGTTTAAAATAACTTTAGCTGCCACTTTGTAAATAGAGTTACAAAGACTGATTGGCCTAAAGTTGGAAGGAACTAAAGGATTTTAAACTTTGGGGATTAGCACAGTCAAGGTATCCTTCCATCACTTATCCATCTCTCCATATTGTAGAAAATAACTGATTGCATTCACAAAACCAGTTTTAATAATGCGCCAATAGGCTCTTAAAAAAGAGTAAGTGATTCCATCACTACCAGGTGCAATGTTGCCTCCCAACTGATTGATAAAAAACTCTACTTCTTCCAACGAGAAATCCCTTGGTAGCCAAGATTTGTCATCCCAATTCAAAGTATAGATCGGCTTAGGCCAACCCTCCAGCTTGCAATTCCTTTGCCTCCACTTTTTCTTAAAGAACCGAATAAGTGTTTCTTCAATTTGATTTTGCTCTTCCAGAACATTCCCTTCCTCATCCTTGATTTTCACAATGTTGTTCAACCTTCTTTTTGCACTGGCATAGGAATAAAAAAATTTAGAATTGCAATCTCCATCAACCATCCATTTGACTTTAGCTCTTTATTTCCACCATGTGTTCAATCTAGCCAGTATAGAATTCAGCTCCAACACCTTGGCTTTTAATTTCCAACAATCTTCTTCAGAGAGCCAACCAATATCAGATTCTTTGTTTTGAAGCTCCGATATATCTTCCATCAGTTTTTCTTTAGACAAGTTTAGATTTACCTTCTTAGATTTACTCCAAAAGAAAAGAGATCTAAGAGATCTTTTAAATTTTGAGTTTAGTATGTGATCTTGACTGACCTGGTAATTAGTAGCCCAAGCCTTCTTTACCACCTTGAGGGTAGTCGGATAAGAAACCCACACATCCTCAAACTTAATTGCCTTCACGCTTGGTGATTTCAAATTGAGAATATTGAGGATGATGGGACAATGATCGGAAGCTATTCTAGCTAAGTGATTAACAACCAATTGAGAAGATAAATTTAATACAAATGATTTTAAGAAGAACCTATCTAGCCTTTCCAAGATCCGAGCTCCTCCAAATTTGTTGTTGAACCAAGTGAACCGCGTTCCAATGAATCTTACCTCATGGTAATCATTGTTAGTAAAGAAGGCCTCCATTTCCTTAGAACCAGAGTGTACTGAAACCTTTTCCCTCCTTTTTTGTCTTCCCTTAAAGTGAGACAGTTGGAGTCTCCAGCAACCACCTTGGGAAATCCAATAGAAGAATGGATTCCCAATATCTCCCAAAGTTCCCTCCTTTTACTTCATTCCTTATTGGCATAAACTGCAGCCACCCTCTATTTGCTATTGTTGTTAATCAAGAGATTCCTAATGATGCATTGATTAGAAGAATCAACCATTGTGAAATTAGCCACATTTGCATTCTATAATGCAATCATACCACTTGATTATCCACTAGATGACACCATAACATAGTTCCATCCATCTCCAATAAGAGTATTAACTTCTTTCCTTTCAAAAGAAGACAATTTAGTCTCCAACAAACCCACAAAAATCACATTATGCAATCTCACAAATTCTTTAAGGAACCGAGAAGCACTCCTCTTCTTTGCTCCTCTACAATTCCAAAAAGCTAATGAATACATTAGTGAGTGATAGGGGAATGAATCCCCAAAGTACCTTTTGCTTCCATTTCCATTCTTCTACTCCTCAAATTTTAACTGATAAGCAATGTGTCTTTAAAAATAAAATAAAATAACTACTTTGAGATTATCATGATTCTGAATAGGGAGGTCATTGTAAAGGTTTTACAACTTCTTCTAAGTTCTTACAACATGGATTTTATAGGTATACTCAATTTAAAGATGCAAATGAATATGTTAAGATTATTGTTAGAAGGTATGCAATATAACTAAAAGAAAAGAAATGCCTCTTTGTATGATTTTAGAAGTTGAATTTTTTTTTTTTTCTGTTTGGGGACTTAATTTTATGGGACCTCTTGTGTAATATTTTGGAAATGAATATATTCTAAAAGTAGTTTATTATAATAAATTAAAGGAATAGTAACTCCCAAAATGGATGCTTATGTAGTCAATAAATTTCTTAAGAAAAATATTTTTTTTTTCCAAATTTGGAATACCTAGAGTGATTATAAGTGATAGAGGGAGTCATTTTCATAATAAGAAAGTGGAGACACTAGTTAAAAATATGGTATTATATATAAGGTATCAATTTCTTATAATCCATAAATAGTGGTCAGGTTGAAATAAGTAATAGATATATTAAGAGAATTTTCGAAAAAAAAAATATATATAAGTCTGAATAGGAAGGATTGTGCTTTGAAGTTAGATGACACACTTTGGGCCTACAGAATTGCATTTAAGTTACCTACTAGAATGTCACCTTATAGAATAATTTTTGGAAAAAGCAAATCACTTACCTTTGTAATTGGTGCTTAAAGTATTCATGGCTTTAAAAGAATTGAATTATAATTTGAAGGATTCTAAAGAGAAAAGAATGATACAATTTAATGAATTAGATGAATTTAGACATGAAGCTTCTGAAAATGCAAAAAAAAAATTATAAAGAGAAAATGAAGAAGCATCACCATTATATGCTTCTTAGGTAAGAATTTGCACTTGACCAAAATGTTTTATTGAATAATTCAATATTAAAATTATTTCTAAGAAAATTGAAGTCCAGGATGTTCAGACCATTCATTATAGTAAAGGTAAATCCTTCTGTAGATGTTGATATCCATAAAATCATTATATTTTTAAAGTTAATGATCTTAGGTTCAAAATTTATCTAGAAAGAGATGTTGATTTCCTTAGAAGCTTTGTTTAGCTAGCTCATTCTTAAATAAAAGCTTAGCATAATATGGTTGAAGACTATAAACTTAGTGCTACTTGGGAGGCAAAATGATTAATTTTTGTGCCTTTTATAAGAGTTTATTATGGATGAATACTATACAATTAATTCTATTTGGGAGGTAACCTAATTGATCCTTTTATTTACTGTGGATTAGGATGTGTGTTGCAGATGTTATTTTTAAGTATAGAAATCCATGTGGCTTGTTTAGAGGTTAGATGTATCATGATGTGTTTATTTTACTTAAATATGGAGATAAGAAAATCATTTTGAAAAATTTATCCCTACACCATAATGTTATAATAATTATTAAAATGTTTTATATAAGTGTAAAAGAAATCAATTATCATAGTGCCATTTCTCCCTTTGGAGCACCGCAGTGCTAATCCTTTAGCTCTGCGATATTGAGCTCTCTAATCATTTTATCAGGTAGAGCATTGTAGTTCCACCCATGTGGTGCTACAGTGCTTAGTAAAATTTTAAATAAGGTAGATGAAGCACTCTGGTGCTTAGTAAAATGCTTCTCACTACCACAATAAAAGCACCACGATTCCATTTTCCATGGGTAGCACTGTAGCACTCGCTATCCCAAGCATTGTAGAATGTTTACCTGATTTAACCAAAATTTATTGAGTACTACATCATCATTTGAGCCAGTGTTGCAATGCTATCCTAATTATAAATAGAGATTGGTTTGAAATTTTATTTCCATCTGCACTTCTTCAAAGTTTTAACTTTTTTACTTGTCTTACTATTGCACTGTTTGTTTGAGTTATAACTTTTGAATAATGGAAAATTAAGATTATAAGTATTTAATAGTACACAACTTACAAAATATTCCTAATAAAATAGTTAACAATAATAACTAATCCTTCCATTTAAAAAATTAGTCATTATGAATAAGTAAATTTATAAAGTTCACTTAAGCACTTGACTATTTATGAAGAAATATTAACTTTTAGAATTAATGTAAATTAAATCATTAGATTAATCCTAAAATAACTTAAAGGCAAGTAGATATGGAATTAGGAGAATGCTAACAAATTTTAAATTAATATAGCGATGAGGTAAGAGACATGTATTTAGCACTAAAAAAGGTATTTTAGTAAAAGAAATGAAAAAAAAAATAAAAATATTGAAAAAGGCTAAAGTATTAAGTGTTAAAAATTGGTGCTTGCAATGTTTATCCCCTTTAAAAAATATTAATTGGTGGCACTTGGTAGACATTTAAATTCATTGTAACGTACTCTGAAAAATAAAATAAGAAAAAATAAAAAAGTGCTAAATATCTGACTATTAAAAATTGGTACTTATAATGTCTAGCCCTACTTATATACTTCTAAAAAGAATTATTGGAATCCTAATACTTAAAGAAAGCAAATAGGCCAACTTGAGGAATAACTAAAATGACAATTTTTAAAAATCCTAAAAATTTCAATAAACCTATGTATGTTAGTCTAATTATTCACTCATAAGAGTTTATCTTATAAAGAATTTTAATTTTAAATGATAAATCATGACATTAAACATTATTTTAATAGAGAATGTTTCAATTTATGTACTATATAAATACTTAGATTATTAGTTATATATTTTACCAAGACTTGGAGTAAAGGAAAATTCTTAAAATTTATTTTTATCCAGTGTAGTATTTATTACATAAGGACAAGTAATAATATAAAATTTGGGTGAATTTTATAATATAAATTTGATATGTTGTTTTCCTATGATTATTATTTTATGCTTTCAAACCTTGTGTTTTGTGTGGAAAAATATATGTGGAAAGAAAAATTTAACCAGTGCCACAACACCACCATCACAACATCGTAGCCCTAGAACTCCTTTCAATGCCACAGTGCCACACCCTCAATACTACCTTGGAAAGCTTACCAAAAATTGGTTGTAGGGCTTAGTGTCTAAGTGCTACTTAGTAGCACTATAGCACTATATTAGAACATCGTAGTGCTAGATTGCCTAGTGCCATGGTGGAAGACAATTGAACAAATGAATTGACACGATGATTGATGAACTAGAGCAACAATTTAGCAACACAACTAAGTCAAATCCATAATGCTAGTTCTATTAAAAAAAAACTATGAATTGTCACCTTATTTCTTGAGTGTGAAGAGAGGCCGCTCAGAGGAGTCATTTATAGTGTCATTTTGAGAGAGTGGGTGAGTGTGTGTGGGTTGTAAAGGGGAAGGTGCAGCTTGAAAGTTTATTAGTTTGTTGTGAAACCAATTGAACTATGAAATGACTCACCAAGAGTGGGTGAATTTATTATTATTTTTTATATTTCAAAACTTTTGTATTAAAAAACCAAAATTAAATTGAATGCAAAAGTAATCACAATTCACAGTGTGAACCAAAAGTAAGTACTAATTTTTGCGTTATTGATTCTCTAGAAAAATTAAATAAAATTTTTTATTTTTTTTTAATTTTTTGATTTTAAAAAAATCAACATGGATCAAGCACAATTATCTTTATATCAAACTGCTAGCAAAACACTAACCAATTTGTAGAAAATAATATATGCAAAAAAGTAAAAACTACTGAAAGTAAATGTAGAAAGTAAAAGAATGCAAACTGGATTATTTTTTTGTTTGATCAACATAACCTAAGTCCACTCCTTGAAGTCTGCTTTGGGTGTTCCGCTAAACAATAGTGACTCTCCTTCAGTTCCCATGGCTAGGTGGGGAAGCATTTATAAAACCCCTTTGAGCAACCCGGTGTGGTGAGTAACTGCAATTCCCTTTAACCTCCTTGGTATGGCAAAGTACCTAGAATCCCTTTTACCTCCCTACCTTAGTAGAGAGCCAAGATCCCTTCTACCTTCTTGTTGTGTTAGAGAGCTAAAATCTATTTCACCTTCCATATACGGTGGGGAGCCAAAATCTCTTTTACCGTTTTAGTTTGACAGAATAGCCAACTTCCTTTAATACTAAAGGATTCTTTATAGAGCTTCCCTCATGTTAAATATTGACATTTGGAGGACCTTAGATGCAAGTTGTCTAGAGAAATCATGTGAAAGCCCTCTCAAACTTCCCAAAAATCCATAAAGATCTTCTACATGTCACACAATCTCACCCTTTCTCCCTCTTTGCTCAATGCCCTCTCTTCAAATCCTCTCATGAAAAAAAAAATTTCTAGTTGCCTAATGACTTTTTCTTAGGTTTTTAAGAGAGTTTAAAAAGCGAGCTTCAGTAAAATCCTAATAATTCAATTCTTCCAACTCTATTCATATAGTATGATTAGTTCATCACTATTATAGATCATCCATTATGTTTTGAAATTACCATAAATGATTAGTTTAAATCAAACATCAGATCATACATGATTAACAAAGGTTTATTCAAAGAGTTCTTGTGTGATTCATATTGTACAATACATGATTGTGCAATACGATCTATAGTTATATTAGATTTGATTTGATTCCTTAATTACCTGACTTACATTACGTAATGTTATAAAATACCATACCATATGAATATGTTTGTGCAATACAAATAATTCATTGTTTAAAATTTAAATTGGCCTATTTTAAGTAAGTTGGATTTGTTGGCAGGGTTTTTTTTTATAATAGCTAATCATCATGTATAATGTGATATTTGTACAGTACAATTAGTTATAACAAAAATTTATTCTTTTCTTTTAAATAAAAAATTTTAATTAATGATTATTTGAATAGATTATATAGTACGATCTAAATTTTATAGTATGATTAAGACAAAAATTAAAATATTTATTTTTCATTTTCCTTTGAAGGTGTGTGTGCATGTTGCTAAGGTAATAAACCCCTTCGCACATATATTGATTCTAGAAAAAAAATTTATAGACTCTTTCAAACAAATTTATATATCTCAATCCTTTTTTAGGAAATCTTATTTGCTCTGTTATTTTCTACTGCTGGAAAAGCAGAAATCAATTGGTTCATGGTGGATGTGATGATAGCTGCTTTTTCATAGCTTACAGAGCTATTATTCAATTGATTTCTTCTTTTAATTGTGGTTTAATCCGTGAAAACTGGGATTCCAATCAGCTTTTTAAGCAGTCCAAATCCTTTTGGCTTCCTCCTCCTCCGGGTTGGATCAAACTTAACATCGATGCTTCAATTTTTCTCAACAATAGTACCGGCATTGGAGGTATTTTTAGGGTCTGCAAAGGAAGAGGTTTAGCTGCTTTTGGATTTCATACTATTCATTGGGATATTGCTCAAATGGAACTTTTAGCTATTTTATCTTTGAGGGATCATATCAAAGATTGGATGCTTGAAGCCAAAGGCCTTGTGATTGAAGGAGATAATCTTAATGTCATCAAGATCTTTCAAAATGCCTTAAGAAATAATAAGTGAGTTCATGAAGAATTTCTAAATCCTAAGGATTTAGATTTTCTTTCTAATTTTAAGCATTTTATTTTCTCATTTGTTAATAGGGGTTGTAATAAGTTAGCCAATTCTTGTGCTAACTATGCTCATTTCTCTTCTTTCTTTTGGGATGATTTCTCTAGTGGTAGAGTTCCTCCTTCAATTCTTGATTTGTTGATGGTGGAATCTTCTTCTAAGTAATTAGTTTGGTTATTAAAATTTATTTCTCTTTGCAATTTCAAAAAAAAAAAAAAAAGTTTAACCTATATAACTCTTTCTTTATTTTTGATTCTCTAACTATGCATTATGTATGTTGAATCTTAGTAAAGAACATAGAAAAATATACAGTATATAAAGTGAGAGAAACTAAATAATCATTGATTAATAATTTTAATTACTAAAAGACAAGGTTGGAATTCCATATTGTAACAATATTCTCCTTTTTTATGATGGAAAATATTTTTGGTTGAAATTTTAATTTTCTACTATGCTCTCCTCCTTACTAAGTGATTCCTTTAAAAATTGGAAGAAACTTTTTTTAATTTTGTTTTAATGAGAAAATAACATAAACTAATAGAAAAAAAAAAATCACACCATGCACTAAAACATAAGTAACACAAACTATAATAAAATAAACTAGACAAAGATTGAATTTTTAGAGATGGAAATCACAATATTATTTTCACACATTCTAAGGATTGTGCCTATATGTATTCTAAAATTAAGGATATATTGCTTCATCCATAAGACGTGGGAAAAACAACATCTTATAGCTATTTATTCCGCTTTAGCGGTGGACAAGGCTACATAATTTTATCTTCTACTAGACTATAAAAATAAAGATTGTTATATGAATTAATAAGTTCTAGATGTTCTATCCTTGTCTACACTACACTCAGCAAAGTTTGAATCTAAATATCTTTCAAGGTCAAATATGGAGCTATAACAATAATGCCAGATGCCTATGTTTTTTGGCACCGATTAAATATCTTAGGATTATATTAAAAACTATCATATGAGACTCCTTAGGATCAGCTTGAAACCAAGCACATAAATTATAACTAAGTATAATATCCAGTTTACTAGCAGTAAAGTAAATTAGTAATCCTATAAAACCTCTTTATTTCTTTTTATCAATTGATTTTTTATCTTGATGGATGGGCTCATCAGCGTATTTCTACTTTTAGAATCTTCACTATTGAATTTACCCAAAATTTTCTTAATGTATTTGTTTTTACTAAGGAAGGTACCATCTTTCTTTTATTTTATAGTAAACCCAAGAAAATAAGTAAGCTCGCTTATCATTCTCATTTAAAACTCCTTAATAATAGTGAAAGAAAACCCATATAGCATATCATCAACATAAATTTATACTTTGAGTATTTTATCTCCAAATTTCCAAAGAAATATGGTGGTGTCTACAATGCCCTTAGCAAATGATTGTTTTAAAATGTTTTTGAGCCTATCGTACCATGCCCTAGGTAATTTCTTCAATGCATATAATGCTTTCTTATGTTTTTAAACTTGAAGTGAAAATGAAGGATTGTCTAAGCCTTGGAGTTGTTCTACATACCCATCCTTTTTTGTAACACGATTTAAAAATGCACTTTTGACATCTATTTTGTACAACTTGAAGCCTTTCTAATATAAAAATTCTATCAAAACTGTTATGGCTTCTAATATAGCTTTTAGTGTAAAGTTTCCTTAAAATTAATACCATATATCTGATTATACTCTTTAACAGCTAACCTTTCTCTTTTTCTAATTATCAACCCTCAGTCATTAAACTTATTCTAAAAAAACCATCTAGTGCCAACTACACTTTGATTTATGGGTCTACTAACCAACTCCCATACATCATTTCTAACAAATTGATTTAGCTCTTCTAACATGGTTAAGATTTATGATTCATTATTTATAGCTTGATCTACACTAATTGGTTGTTATATTAAAATGAATGTAGTGAAACTAATTTCTTTCTTAAGTCCTTGCCTAGTTCTAACCCATATAGATGGATCACCTAGGATGAGCTCTTTAGGGTGATTGGAAGAGTATCTCCATTCTCTAGGTAAAAAATCATGAGTTTCTTCTCTATTTTCTAGTTTAATACTGCCTACTCCATGGGTAATCGCAACATCATCATCTCCATCTATCCTAGTATCAAAAAATCTATTTGATACATCAAGTACTACATGGATGTATTTCTTTACAATTAAGGTTCTTTTATCGAAGACCCTATAGGATTTACCTATTGAGGAATAACCTACGAAAACACCTTCATTTTCCTCAGAATCAAACTTTCCTAAATGAGATTTACCATTCACAGGTATAGAACATTTATAACCAAAGTCAATATGTTATAAGTTGTGTCATTTGGTGAACCACCTAGATTGATTTTACTTAAAGGATCCAAATAAGTCCATTTGGAGGAGTCTTAATAGTCTAGTTGTGATAATTTCCTTAATAAAATAAAATAAAGATCTAGTGTGCTTTCCTAATTAACAAGAATCACACAAATGATCCTTAGTAAACTCTAACTTGGGGATGCCTCTAACTAGATCGTATTGAGTTATCTTCCTAAGTGTATTCATGCTAGTATGACATAGTCACCCATATCATAACCAATACTAGTCTACCATAGTTTTCAAACAACATATATAACTTAATGTATTAGTGTAATTCAAGTGAAGCATGTAAACATTATTAATTATTTTGCTTTCCAATATAATTTTTCATTAAAAGAAATTAGGTATTTATTAAAATGAAACTTGATATGAAAGCCATTATCACACAATTTACTAATTAAAAGTAAATTACATTTCAAACTGTCTATAAAATGTACATTTTTAATCCCTTATATATGTCTATCATATCTAAACCTATTATCTTTCGAATAGTGTAATATCTCGATGTAGCTCTTCTTTCATTCCTGATCTCCATCAAGATAAGATATTTTAGATCAACATTTATGTTTTGTGCCCACTATCCAAGTTTATTCTGCTCTCATTAAACCTCTTGTGAGAGCGCACCTACATACTTAATCAAGGGTTAGTTTTGGGAACCCAAATAGGTTTGGTCCTGCCTTATGCTTGATTTTGTGAATGTGATGTTATGTAGATGATGCTTTAGGCATCCAAATTAAGAGTGTTGAGAGGTGTAGTGTGGAAGTGCATGAATTTGTCCTAGCATGCCACATTAATAACATTTGATGCCATGAAATGGGTTTACTAGTCTAAATGGGGGGATATTTTCTTTTCCTTAGAGATATATGATGCATGTTATATCCTAGGTTTTATCTTTGTATAAATAGGACTAGGTGTATTATTTTGTAGTACATTTATTTTATTTTTCAAATACTCATTTTCAAACTTGTAACTAGCAACTTCTACTATCAATGCATGTTAATTACTATAAATTTCTAATGAAAGTTATTTTGAGTTATTGAATGCTTCTTCTGATTCAAGATGCTTATTTGTTAAGGATTCATGTAACTTTTCTAATTCAATATGTTTCTCATTTAGTGAATAAAACCTATCCATTAGTGAATCATTATCTTTAACTAACATAAAGCTAGTGCTCATTTTTTGAAATTCAAATGATCATTTGTTAAAGTATCATGCTCTTCCTTTAAGTTTGAAGAAACCCTTTAAGAAGTATATGGTGCTTTTTCAAAATTTAATGTGAATCATGAAATTTTTTAGTAATTTAAAATAATTCATCATACAAAAGCTCCTATATTTCATCCTTGTCGGAGTTCCCAATATAATCATTTGGCATTAAATAAAGGTTGGTTACCTCCTCTTCTTGTTCCAATTCTAAAGTGTATGAATCTAGTTTGCCTAGAATGCTTTTTGTATCTTATGCATACCATTTTTAGAATTGAATTTTTCTTCACCCTTTTCCTTAGTAGGATGAATCTTAAGGTTGGGATATTCTATTGTTAAATTTCTAGGCTTCTTGCACTCAAAATAAATAATGTCAGATGAAAACTTATTCAGCTTAGCATTTTTTTACTTTTTCACTTTTTATAGTGGTGCTTATGTTTCCATTTTAGGACTCTTGAATTGGTGAGTCATCAATGTCATATCCTTGCTCCCATTAGTTTTTGACTCATTGCTCTCGGTGTCATCTACTTTTAGTGCCACAATTCTCTCTTACTATTGTCACCTACATATTCAAGTCTTTGGCTATTATTTTGCTCGTAGGCAATAAGAGAGCCCAATAAATCCTTAATAGAGCGAGCATTAAGATTTTTAGACTCATATATTTTAGTGACTTTTGCATTAAAGGAATCAGACAAACATTACAATATTTTGTTCACTTTTTTTATAGTGAGATAGTTCTCTATTTAAGGAATGTAAAGTGGTTTCTTGAATGTTCGTTAGGGATGTTAGGCCCTATGAACTAGTCCCGAGGCTAACCAAGAGGGGGGGGGGGGGAAATTACTAATTAAAAAAATTCTCATGGATTTTTAATAGAAATCCATTTTAATAACTTTCCAACATTGATTATATTTTGAAATGAGCTTTTCAACCATAATAACAAAATTACAAAAAATAAAAATACAAAAAATAAAATAACACAAAGATTTATAATGGTTCGATCATACATGACCTACATCCACTCATTGAAGACTCAATCTTCAAGTATAAGATTATTACCAAAAGTGACTCTCTTTTAGCACCCACAGAAAGGTGAATAAGCCTTTATAAATTCCCTCTCTTCCACCTATCACTGGTGCGGTAGAGTACCATCGCATCGCCCTGAATGCAAACTGGATGATTGAAAATCTGCTTGATCGTCCCGGACGATATCATGATCATCCCACCCAATTAGTTCAAATTAGATGAAAATCATCCAGAGCATCGCCCTGAATTTGAGCTGTCTGATCCAAATCGTCCAGAGCATCACCCTGAATTTGTACTGGCCGATATTTATCGTCCAGGAGTAACCAAGGGTTTTTGAATGGATCATCCAGGCCAATCTTACGATCGTTCAAGACGATGTGATCGTATCAATCATCCTTAATTACTCCCATGATTGCCGGATCAATTTAGGCATAATTATACAATATCATCCAGGCTGATAAAAGAATCGTCCTGGCTGATTTCCAAAAATACAGAATACCTAAATAGATCATGGCGACAATTTCTTTATGTATTGAGCATATTGTCCTGGCTGATACAAGTATTGCCCAGGCCGATCAGTTAATTATGGCTGCCTTAAGAAATCATGATTAGATCTTCTGTTTTGAACTCGATCGTTCGGGCTGATTTGAGTAAAAACACAAGTTTTAAATCTCTCAAGTGTGTGTGTATGATTATTTAACATCAATCACTTCAAACAATTATAATTGACTCAAGAAAGAAAAAATAAATTTACAGACTGCCTCAACCCTAATCTACCCAGTCTTGAGCTGATTCTGATTTCCATCCAATCTTTGAATCCTGAAAATGTCAGAAGTAAAGGCAGTCGAAAAAGAAGCAAGAGTGTTTGCTAATCATCAAAACATAATTCATGGAATCTGTAACAATCTCCCCCTTTTTGATGATGGAAAACACTTTGAAAATTAATCCAAAAATAGTAGTGTAAAACATGGAATTGAAAGTGCAAGCATACAAAAGAACCCCTCTCCCCCTTCTGTTATCTCAAAAAGGAGGAAACTAAGAAACAAATCAAAAGACCACCCCCTCCCTTTTTTTTAAGCAAGGCATGAACATGATGTAGTACTCCATGTGATTGATTTATAAAAAAAATTTGTGAGCTAATGAATTAACATAAAAAAATCCATAAAACGGTATAATATCCGATCATGATTACCCTTAGCTCGGACTTTCTTTTAGGGTAACATTATCTTTGAAAATCAATGACCTAACTCAAAGAATTCAATTGGATAGAAAAAATGATCCATTCATTACTTGTTTCCAAAAAAATCTCTTATAGAATAATGAACCAAAGTGAATTTGTCACAATCGCAAAATAATCGAAATCAAGCCTTTTATGTATGAAATCTTCTAAGTTTTAAAATATTTGAAAGGAGAGGAGAGCTTGCGTTTGGTGGGCTCATTTTATGTCTCTTGTCAATTGAATGGCGCTTTGCGCATCTTTTGATTTTTGATACACTTTGTGTATATTTTTTTTTTTCAATTTTGGCGTCATTGTGCATCTTTTGTTGGCATCATTGGCCAAATTTTTTATTTTTACAAGCTTCATTCTCTTTCAAAAATTATTAAAAATAATCTTAGTTGTGAGTATATCTTCTAGATATTAGAGAATAGGAGCTCTCTCTCTAACATAGGGAAAAATAATTCACAAAACAGAATCAATAACCAATGACAAAAGTAACGAGGAATCTTGAGGTGCCAAAAAGACTTTGATCATTATAAATATAAGATAGATTTTCTTTGGCAAGGTTAGAAAAGATCTTAATTTCACACACAATTGTTACTTTAAATTAGATTTTTGACTAGAAAAGAAAATTGTGCCACTAAAATAGATTAGAGAAAGAGACACAATTAACGGTATATTTTTACCATCTAATAGATTTAAGAGATGTAAAATATTGACTACAAATTTTCAAAACTAAGGACAAGGCATACGATATCATTTCAGCGATAATTTTGAAAACCAAATTAAAAGAACATGAAAGTAAATTAAATCAAACAAAAAACTGAAAGTAAGGCAAAAAGAAGAAAAGAACAACAAAGAGTAAAAAGGAAAAGCAAATCAAAAATAAAAAGAACAAAAGTAAAAGGAAGAAAGTAAAAGATCAAGTTCATGCATTTATGTCAATCACACCCATTCTGGTCCTTAAAGAGCTGAAAGTGTTGAAGGCCAGTGGTTTAATAAAGATGTCAGCCAGGTCATTTTCAGTTGTCACATGGTGTAAATCAATATCTCCCTTGGTCACATGATCTCTAATAAAGTAATGCCTAATGTCAATATGCTTATTCATTGAATGTTGGATAGGATTCTTAGAAATGCATATGGCACTAGTGTTGTCACAAAAGATTGAGATGGTGCCTACATGTAATCCTAAATCCAATACCTGTTGTTTCAACTAAAGGACTTGGGCAACACAACTCCCCAAGGCAATGTACTCTGCTTCAGTAGTGGAAAGTGCAACAGAGTTTTGCTTTCTACTAGACCATGAGACCAAAGATTGTCCTATGAATTGACAAGTTCCTGAACTACTTTTTCTATCCACCTTGCATCCTGTAAAATCAGAGTCAGAAAATCCAATTATCTCAAAAGAAGTGCTGTGCCTCGGATACCAAATCCCTAAGCTTTGGGTCCCCAAAAGGTATCTAAAAATTCTCTTAACAGCAGTTAGGTGGGACTCTTTGGGTTCAGCTTGAAACCTAGCACAAAGGAAAATATTAAACATAATATCAGGTCGGCTAGTAGTCAGGTAAAGTAAGGATCCAATCATGCCTCTATACTTCTTCTGATCAACAGACTTACCACTTGGGTCCTTATCCAATGGAGCACTAGAAGTCATGGGAGTGTTAATTGGCTTGGCTTTGTCCATCTCATATTTCTTCAAAATGTCCTTTATGTATTTTGTTTGATTTAAAAAGGTTCCATCCTCCAATTGTTTTATGCTAAACCCCAAAAAATAGGA
>NW_021456829.1:444781-466159 GCF_001605985.2 Dendrobium catenatum
CAATTATACATGAGCCTACCACCTTCTTGGTGGTGTTGTCTCCAAGAGTAAGCTTGCCTCCAGTCCTGGACTCTAGCGAAATAAATTGATTGGCATCACCAGTCATATGTCGAGAGCATCCTCTATCCAAGTACCACATACTCTGACGAGGCCTTTTATGAGAGCCCACCTACAAAATTATCAAAAGTCAGATATAGGAACCCAAATAGGTTTATGTTCATTCTTATGAAAAGTAGAATGTAATGCATGTGTGATATGCTGTAAATCATGCACCTTTGGTCTATACACCCAACTTGTACTATGGTGAACAGTGAAAGTGTGTGAGATATTCCTAGCATGCCACATGAAAAACATCTAACACCTAGAAAAGGATTTTTTAAATGATTTGAGTTATAATGTCTTTTCCTAGGTTTTGGCTTTTGATCAAGTGTTGGTGTCATCCTAGTTTTCTTAAATGTATCCAATTCATTTTGAATCCTCAAGTTAGTACTTTTTAAGGCATCATTATCAATCCTCAAATTTTTCTTCATCTATTTAGAATTCTTAAAATCAGATTCAAGTGAGGTGTGTTTGACTTTTAGTGACTCATACTCTTCAATTAATTCACAATGCTTTTTATTTAACTCATCAAATTCATCAAGTAGAATCATGTGATTTGAATCAATCATAGAATGATCTTTGAGAATAACTTCATGTTCTTTTTGTAAATTCAAAAATTCCAATTTTAAGCTAGCATGTGTTTTCTTAAGTTTCCTATATGATGCATGAATTTTTTTAGAAACTTCAAGGAGTTAATCGTAGGAAAGTTCACATACCTCTTCTTGATCAAGATTATTATTTTCCATTAAGCATAAGTTGGTTGTCTCATCTTTTTGTTCCATCTCCGATGAATCTGATGCAGAATCCGCCCAAAATGCCTTTTGAAGTCTCTTTTGTCTTTTCTAAACTTGGATTTCTCCTCACTCTTTTCCTTACTTGTGTGCGGCTTAAGTGTAGGGCAATCATCTTTCACATGTCTGGGCTTCCTGCATTCATAACAAACCACATCAGACGATTCTTTAGAATATTTGTTATCCTTATCTTTTCTCCAATTTTGATGATGCTTTTGCTTCTTCCTTAGAAAGTTTTTGAATTGCCTTGTAATAAAGGCAATGTCATCGCTCTCAGACTCGGAAGAATCAGAGTCAAATTTGTGCGCCTTCAGTGTCACTATTTTCTCTTTCTTTTTCTCATCTGCATCAAGATTTCTTTGATTCACCCTTTGCTCATAAGCAATGAGTGAGCCAAGTAAGTTATCAATCGAATATGTGTTTAAATCTTTAGATTCAATTATAGCAGTGATTTTAGCATCAAAAGAGGAAGGCAAGCATCGTAAGATTTTGTTTACTTTTTCATAGTTTAAAAGTTATCTTCCTAGGGCAAGCAAAGAAGTTACAATTTGAGTAAACCGTGTATAGATATCAGAAATTGATTCAGAAGGTTTCATATGAAAAAGTTCATAGTGATGCAAGAGAATATTCAAACAAGATTGTTTCTCTTCATTGGTTCCTTCATAAGTAATGCACAACTTATCCCAAATCTCTTTTTCTAGTAGAGCAAGTAGAAACACGCATGTAATCCTCAGACTTTAAAGCACAAAAAAATAGTTCAAACACTTCGCATTCAATTGAGCTAAATCTCTTTCATTGGTAGTCCATTCAGTAAAAGCAACTTTAGTTTTAATTCTATTAATTTCATGAGTATGTGGAGAATATCTTTCTTTAATAAGCATCCACATGCGATAGTCAGTTGATTGCATAAAGTAGACATGCGAGTTTTCCAAAAATCAAAAGGAAGGTTGTCAAACAAGGGAGGTCGTGTAATAGAATATAATTCAGTTGTATTACGATTCCCAAGTTAGCCATGGATCAAAATTCAAAAAGTTTTCAAACTTTGTTTTTATGAATCTCGCTTTGATACCACTTGAAAGTTCATTAGGGATGTTATGCCCTATAAACTAGTCCCGAGGCTAACCAAAAGGGGGGGCGGGGGTGAAGTGGTATTTTTAAAAATTCTTTAAAACCAAAAGAACGATTATCACAAACTAAAATCACCACAAAAAAAATAAGTGCGGAAGCAGTAAAAAGAACACAAGGGTTTATAGTGGTTCGGTCAACTTGACCTACGTCCACTCCCCGGAGGCGTCCTCCGAGTATTGCACTACCAACGTGACTCTTCTTTAGCCCCCACAGCTAGGCGGAGAAGCTCTTACAAAACACCTCCTTTTTGCTACACCTGACATATGATAGCATGTGTTGGCCAACACTTAATCAAGTCCTTCAATGGCTTGGATTTCCTATTAAGTTTTCCAAACTTATTATGGAATGTGTGAAGGATCCAAAATATTCAATTTTGATCAATGCTGCCAATTCAAATTGGATTGAGTCAAGATGTAGATTTAGGCAAGGATGTCTGTTATCTCCTTACCTTTTTATTATGTGCTCTCAATTGCTAACTGAAGATTTCTCTAGAAGAGGTGGTAGGATTGGTATGAAGGTACCTCCAAATGCTCCATTAATCTCTCATTTAATGTATGCAGATGATATAACCATTTTTTTATGAGGCTAACAGTAAGAGTTAAAAAAAAATTAAAGTCATTTTGAGAAATTACTGTGGATGGACTGGACAGAAGATAAACTTTAACAAATCGTCTATCTTGTTTGGTAATTCAGTAAGAAGAAGGGAGGACCGATCCTTGTCTATGTTAATGAGGCTAAATATGGTTAATGAGCTGGACTTTTTGGGAATAAAAATTGCTTTAAGAAGGCTTGTTAGTTCATATTTCAATAATCTGATTGCGAAGGCTACTGGGAGGCTCAACATGTGGGGAAATAAATTCATTTCACTCTCAGGAAAATTAGTTTTGCTTAATGCTTCTTTGCTATCTTTACCTATATTTTTATCTACTCATTCATTAGTTTCTATGGGGTTTTGAATGAATCGAATAAGATGTGCATAAAGTTTTTATGGAATAAGAAGGATGGAGGCTATGTTATTCACTATGTTTCTTGGGATGTATTATGTAAACCGAAAAACAAAGGTGGAAGGGGTGTGCAGTCAGTTTTGGAGAGTGTAGGGCCTCTGAGGGCTAAGTTTGCTCTTAATTTCATTAAAAATCCTTCATCTCTTCTTAATAGGACATTAATATCCAAATATGGATATGATTTATGGAATGGTGGGAGTAGAAGTAGTTACTCCTCAACTTGGAAGATTATTGTGCATGGAGCAAAATATCTACATCCTATTATGAGATGGAGAATTCATAATGGTCAAGAGGTGGACATTATTAAGGATATTTGGATTCTAGAGAAAAGTATTGATAGATGGCCAACTTTTATATCTGGTTTAAATCAATATTCATCTTTTCTTTCAACTTTTATTTCAAATGGGGAATGGACTGTGGAAAAGATTAAACAATGCTTCAGACTACAACAAGTGGAACTAATTTTTTTGATTCTTATCTACTCAGAAGCTATTAAAGACCAATTGGAATTGATTTTCAAATGCTCAAGGAAATCAGTTGCTGCGTTAGCTTTTGAAATTTTTTTTGAAGATGATATGGAAGATGAGTACTGGACCTGGATAAAAAAAGTTAAAACTGAGACCGCAAGTGGACCTGTTTTGGTGGCGTGTATGTAAAGATGTTATCCCATCCAACTGTTTCCTTCAGCATAGAAGATTAATTAAATATGCTGGCTACCCGATAGGATGTAAAGATGTTAAAAATGCTAAACATGTTGCAGTGCATTGTGATATGATTAAAAGGTCTTGGTGCGGCTTACTGCTTGAAATTTCTTGGTTCTAGCTAGTAATTCTCTGAATGATTGCAAGAGGTTAATTTGGCATATGGTGGTATTGAATCCTTTCATTGGTAATCTATATTAATTTGTGGTAATTTTTTGTTGGAAAAGCAGGAACAAAATTGTTCATGGAGATCACGAAGATAGCTGCTCTTTTATTACAACAAGTTCTATCACTTATGCAGTTGCCTCTTTTCACGCAAATGTGTTCTAGGAGAACTGGAAAGTTAATCAACATAATGTGCTGTGTCATTCCTCTTGGCTTCCTCCACCTCCTGGTTGGATTAAGATTAATGTGGATGCTTCTTTAAAGAGCAACAATAAAGCGGGTATAGGTGGAGTTTTCAAAGAGAAAGGTCGGTTCCTAGGTGCATTTGGTTTCAGCTGTCATCATTAGGATAGTTCGCGAGTTGAGATATTATTAATCCTTGCTTTGAGGAATTATGTTCGAGATTGGATGTTTGATGCCAAGGGTATTGTGATAGAAGGAGATAATCACAATGTTATCTTGCTTTTTCAGAACTTTCTTAATAAGTGTATGATCTCAGAAGAATTTCTAAATCCTAAGGATTTAGACTTTCTTATAGGTTTTAAACAAGTCTTTTTTTTATTTTTCTAAAAGGGATTGTAATAAGTTAGTTGATTTATGCGCTAACTTAGCTCTTCTTTCTGATTTTTTTTGGCAAGATGTTGGTTGTAATAATATTCCTCCTTCTTTCTTAGTTTTGTTGAAGGAGGAATTTAGTTGTATTTAGTTGATTGAATAAATTGCTTTATGCATTTAAAAAAAAAAGAAATAAAAATTAATTAGTTGAGGTTGGCTTATCTTATTAAATTTCTGCATATGAAGAAAAAAATATTATGTTATGTTAGTGAGCTTTGGGGAAGAAACTATTATATCTTTTGAGTATAGATACTAAAGAAAGATGTTATAATTCCTTCTTAATAGAAATACCATGTATGCAAGGTATTTCTAGCAAACGCTATGTATAATGTGGCATTTAAGAAAGGCATAAAAAATGAGAAGAATTTAACTAAAGATTTTAGCAATCCCTCTAACAAAAAGAACATACCAACATATCCTTTTTTTCATTGATTATCTATACCTGATTGATATGAACCAGCTATTATTATCTAAAATATAGATGATTAAGCTGTTAATAGAAGTTAATTGAAAGAGACATTGAATTTGACACTATAAGTACATCATTGTTTAAACAATTCAATAGATAAAAAAAGGCTACATAATAATTTAAGTAATCTAGTAATTTATATTTATATGATCACAATTTAAGATTATTGTGATGCATTAAGGTTTATTATAGAGTTTTTTGTAGAATATAAATGTATTATTTCTTAATAAGAGAAAAGGTCTAATGATATTCAAAGACAATTAAGGCTAATGTTATTATTATGGTTGAGCTACTTGATTAACATTGTAAAGTAAGACCTATTAAATTTATAAAATAGAAAACTTTTAAAGAACACTTTATTTGGATTCCATCCATGTTAGAATATATAATTGGTAATATAGAAAAGTACTTGAGGATTTGGGGAGATACAAATTATATAAATTTTATAATAAACTGGAATAAATTCCTTTGGAAAGCATATGAAAAAGGATTATCTAAGAGAAAAATGATATGAATATGCTTTTCTATTGCCTAAGATCCCGATCCCAAAAAGAGTCTTACCATCTGCATCAGCATGGCTTTAGCCATGTGTAATTGTAGTTCAATCATTATAGAATTGAAGATGATAAATGTTTTCAACAAAAGTAATCCTAGCTTATTAGAAGAGTCATGGTTGTTTTCACATATGGACATGATATTCTATCTTCAATAAAAGTAATCCCCTCCATCCTTAATGTTACACCATGTGAATTTAGGACCCATAACACTTACAACATGGTAATCATTATTAGTCATAAACAACTTCATTTCATGAGGACCTTGGGAAAGATCAATTTTTTCCTCCTCTTTTATCCTCATGAGATATAATACAATTGACATCACCTCCTTCAACAGAAGGAATTTCTTTAGAAGAATAAAACTCCAATTTATTCCACAAAATTCTCCTTCTATAAATATCCTTACTCCCATACATAATAAAAATTAACTAGACCCCTTTATTTATAATATTTAGCTCATCAATCAGTTATTGCGAAGAAGATTCAATCATTGAAAATGAAGCAATATCATATCTCCATAAAATAAGAATACCACCTGAAATTCCGTTAGAAGGAAAAAGAAAAAAATCCCATTTTTACTTTTATGCATGAAAACTTTCTATATCCTCTTAAGGCTAGATTCAACAAACATCATAGAGATCAAATTTTCCATTTGAGTGAACCTATCACAACTACAAGAGGATTTGAGATGATAATGTAATAGTTTTGTCCCCTTAAGAAATTACTTATATGTGAAGATAGTGCTGAGGGTTTAATCAAATTCATAATGTAGAATTTATATTATATGAAGACCATAGTAAATACAGAGCAATAACTTATGCTGGCTCATAATGCTTGCCTTTTAATTCACTTATCTTTTTTGTAACTCACTCTTTATAGGGCCAACTTAATTGGAAAACTAAATGTATCCTATTGCATACATTTGTTGGTACTTCATTAGTATCTAACATGTTTTCATGAGATGCCAAATTGATCCCATCCATTTGGGGAAGCAATCATCATGCAAAAAATAGTTAGCCAACAAGCTAACTTGCACTACTTCATATATTTACATTTACTCTCCAAGAGAGCCAATGATATGAAGAATTGTTCAAACATGCTAGAATGAGGAGATATCATCTTTAGCACGTCTCCTAGAAAAACTCATTTAAACTCATCCAAGCATCAAATATTACTCATCTCAGTATGAACCACTCATAAATGGTCATCTCCCACAATCAAGGCTACTTGGCTACCATTAACATACTCAATCCAACTCTAGGAAGTAAGCACACTTCAAAGGCTACATCTATGATCTCTCAATCTTAGGTAATCCTTATCCTATAACCACATCTATCAAGGAAGACTGAGCCTTTTTCTTTTAGGGATTTAAATGTTGTCTCTGTAGACTCGTCGCCATATCCAAAAGATTCACCTTAATAAACTCACCCAACATGCATGACTATAAGTCTTTCCCAACACACTCACTCATGAAGACTTGCATAATATACTCACCCTCAAGACCAAAGGACTAATTAAAAGCAAAGATCCATGTGAATGCTAATCAACTAGGCCATATGTCTATGATATCATCATATATTATATTTATACTTTTTTTTTTAATTTTCCAAGGTATATTATTTCTTTTAACACTCTAAATCTTATAAATAAAATAATGAAGATGCATTCTTGGTATCTTTTGGATTAGATCTTATTGTAGATCTGGGCTCAAGTCTTGTGATTTTAATGATAACAAACTTTATTATTTTTTATTTATTATTTTATCTCCTAATAATTAAAGTTCATTACATTATTATTTTCTCTGTTGAATACAAACATTTTAGGTCCACAAGCTCACTCTCAAGCCAGCTCAAGATCAAGCAGAGTAGGACTGGGTCAAGTTTGTAATTTTAATCTATGTTCTATCTTTTCTTGAGTCAATTGTAATATGGTGGATCCTAAAGCTAAGTAACCTTGGAAACACACACTCAAGGCAATGAGTTAAGGGAGATAGAGAAAATTAATTTTTCTAACCAAATTGTATAGGATGATTTTGGATCATCTTGGATGATTTATTCAGCTCATAACCCTAATTAGGGCATCTGGGTCATGTAAACCTGATTAAGCATATCATCTTGGATGATACTTCCCTCATTCTGGATGATATACTTAAATCATGAAAACCAACTGCCAAACTCATTTAGGCAAGATCTTAAAAGTCTTAAATTTGCACTAATCATACAGGATGATCTTGATCCTGAATGATTCGTACCAATTATGCTTGAATTGATCAAGTGATTAAGAAAGTAATTAAGGTTAGATTAATCAATTATATCATCCAGGATGATTGCAAAATTATACAGCATGATCTATAAGATAAACCTTAGTTTTCTCTTAAATCTCATGGACATCCCAAATTATCTGCAGGATGATGATGTCTGATTTTGAACTAATCGTATAGGACGATCGATGCATCATCCTGGACGATTAATTATATTTCTACTATAACCTAAAAGTCCCAAACTATCTGCTGGATAATATAATCTAATTTTAAACTAATAGTACAGGATGTTCAATAGATTGTCTTGAACAATCTTTGATGACAAGTTAAAAATTATGGCCTTTTATAAGGCCTTCTCTTTAAGCTCTCTTAATTGCTAATAATAGAAATCTTTTTGTTGTTGTTCTACAATGCACGTTATTGATTCACTAGAAAAAGTGCAAAACTCGATGAACAAATTAATGCATACGTTGACATAATGCATAATTAAAGGGTCAAATGACCTTCATTGCCAAACGGACTACACCATTGCAATAAGGACATCAAGTTTTCCTATGTGATATAGTCATATAAGTGATATAGGAGTAGCAAAAAAAATAATGATAATTTTGATCTCTATACGATGAACATCAGGAAGTGACACTTGCACACTATGTCTAAAATATGCCATCACTGAAAGGTCCCAATAGATAGAAAAGCAACTATCTATTATGATGGTTGAGAAAAGAAAGAATCAAGTACGTACAGTGAGTATCAGGGCAAGATACTTAGACGCATATCTAAGAATTCACTTCCAAATGGTCTCAACATAAGGGAAAATAAATATGGAGACCAACATCTCTAGAGGAAAAGTATATGCAAAAGAATGGTGTGGCATTTAGTGTGTACCCATAAAGATCCACTATTAAAGAAAGTTATCAAACGTTGGTCCCAAAGATGACCTCAATATACAATGTTCTTGATGGTCGACACCTTGAAGAACCGTCCACGAAATCCCATCGCTTTTCAACTATATTATCTTAGATTGAGGAAAACCCTCGCACTAACTTCATTAGTATTCTTTTTCTTGAAGATAAAGTTGAAGAAATAATGAAACTTCTCTGTGAATTTAGGGATTGCTTTGCGTTGATGTATGTTGAGATGTCCATCTTATCCCATAATGTACCAGTTCACATATTAATTATAAAATCATATGCATCACCAATTAAATAAGCTCTAAGGAAAATGATATTATAGATTGAAGAACATGTGATTACAGAAACAAAAAAGCTTATAAATGTGAGCTTCATCCGAGAAGAAAAAAATATGCCAATATGATCCTTGTCATAAAGAAGAATGGTCAGATCCATATCTATATCAATTTTTGTGACATCAAAAAGGCATGTCCAAAATATGATTTTCCCTCCCACTATTCGAAACTTTTAGTTAACAACATGTCCAATTATGATAAGTTCTTATTAATGGACAGAATGCTGGGATATAATCAGATTAAGATAGCTCCTAAAGATTAAAATAAAATGTCATTTAGAATATATATCTGCATATAATACTACATGTTCATGCCATTCAGCCAGAAAAATGTTGTTGCCACATATTATGGGTGATAAAACATATTTTTTTATGAATTAATACATAAGAAGATCAAGAGTTATGTAGATGACATTGTCATCAAGAGCATGAACTGAAAAGACCACTTAAGTTATCTAGGGATCATATTTGATAGAATCAAAAAAATTAATCTAAAGATAAAACCTCTCAAATGCACCTTCGGGGTCTCCTCAGGTAAATTTTTTGGATACATTATTTGTCATCGAGGAATCAAGATTGACCCCAACAAAATCAAGGCAATAATGGAGATACCACTACCCAAGAACATCCATTAACCCTTCTTTATGTAAGGATAAATAGCTTTCATTCAACAATTAATATCAAATCTATCGGGTAGGTGTTAGCTTTGAAGTTGATCAAAAAAGATATCAGCTTTCAATGGGATGGAGGTTACCAAGAAACTTTTATTGGTATCAAGAGATACCTATTATTCCTACCCATTATGGTAGCACCAATTCTAGGAAAGCCTCTTCTACTGTACATGATAGTACTAGAAGAGTCCATCAAAGCATTATTAGCCTAACAAAATGAAGAGGGAAAAGAGAATGTGCTCTACTACATTAGTTGAAGCATTATTAGCAGAACTCCATCATTACATGTTGTCTCTTAATATTACATTTATATCAAAGATTGATCTGCTAAAGCTCTTAATGATAAACCAGCATTAATAGGTACTGAGCCAGGTGGGTAATGATACTACTATAGTTTGATATCACATATATGCCACAAAGGCAGTAAAGGGATAAGCCTTTAAAAATTTTCTAGTTGCACATCCAATTCCCATAATTTCTTTGCTTAACCATGATTTACCCGATGAATAAATTGTACAGGTCAAGGAAAAGGAGAAATTTTAATTATGGGAGATGTATTTCGATGGAGCTTTATCGATTAAATCTATCCAACCTCCAAATCTAGCAGAAGCTTGAGCTAGCCTCAGTCTCATTTTTATAGCACTAAAGGAAAATATGATGAGATTTTCATTTAGTATAATTAAACCTCGGACTAATAATGAAGTTGAATATGAGGCTCTAATAATGTGTTTGGATATTTTCATTTTAGTTAGAATCTAGAATTTTTAGATCTTCAGCAACTCTCAGCTTGTGATAAATATAGTCCTAGGCATCTACAAGGTTTGTAAGCTTGAGTTTGCACATTACCGCCGATGAGATCTCAAGCATTTAAAATAAATTCCATATTTTAAGATAGTTGAGTTCCTCGAGGTTAGAATGGCAAAGAAAATTACCTGACTAATTAGCCAAAGAGAGGGTTCGTTCAAAGTGAAGAGAGAGAAGCTCCCCATTTTTAGAGAGTGAAAATAACAGGATTTTGAAATTTTGACTTCCCGCAAATTATTATCGCCTCCAATGGCGGTGGACGGAAGTACGGCGATCTCCTTCCTCCGGCTTCAGAGATAGTTGTCTCCCTGTATCGTCTGTGGTTAGAATTCTTCCTCGCATTAACCAATGTGTTTCGCCCCCAGCTTTCGGTGACGCTAACATGGTGTTTGATCGAGAGTCCAATCTGAGGTTTAAACCTGGTAAACCTCTGGTGATTAATGAGGGAGGTCATCAATATTAAAAAAAAAAGTTGAAATGAATTGCCAAAGGAAAGAAAATAATGTTCGATGAATCTAACATTATACGCTATCAAAGTGATGAGATAGCAGTTCGTAACGATAGCGGGAATGTGGCTACAGATGAAATGTTTGAATCTTCGAAGGGTTCCTTGTCCGGATTTAATAAGCCGAAGACTATAAATGAGATCTTATTGGTTTGAAATGGCTGTATGGTCTTAGAGATGCATAAAGATGGAGATGTTTTACGTGGAGTCCAACAAACAAAGAAAGACATGGAGAATGTTAGAGTTTATGAATCAGCAATGTTGGGAAATTATAAAACTAAGGAAGGCATGGAGTTCGTTATCACTCCTCAACTGAGAAAATCAATGGTGAATGCCTGGATCTGAAGCCGAATTTTAAAACAATTGATTTTGATTATGGGGAAAATTTTTCTTAAGATGGTGTAGTGAAACTTCATCAGCAAAATGAGGTTGTGAACTCAGACAGATTGCAAAAATCTCTGGTAGTTAAGGTTTTTGGAGACAGTGCTCCTTACCATATCATTGGTTTGGAGCTAAGGAGGTAGTGGAATCAGTATGGTATATTCCATATGTCCTTGCTCAGTGGTGGCTGGGTCTTATGTGCCTTTGAAGAACAAGAAGCTATGGATTTAGCCCTAAGTAGTGGACCCTGGTACATGAATGGCAGCATAATCGGTCTGTAAAAATGGTCCCCTGATTTTCATCCCTCTTCTTTGAAAGGATTGACGGTCACCAGTATGGAATAGGCTACCAAACCTCGCTCTGCAAAGCAGGGACATAATCAAATTTTGTAGGATCACATCGAAGGTTGGTACTCATTTTCTGATAGATGAAAACATGTTTCAGTGGGGGAGGCACGAGTTTGCTAGAGTATGTGTTAGAATCAAGTTGGATGGCAAGCTACCATTGGGAGTTTGGGTTGAATGTTCCTTGGGAAAGTTTTATCAAAAAGTATGTTATGAAAAAATGCCAAACACTTGCTTCAAATGTGGTAAGATTGAACATTTGGAGAAATTTTGTCAGGTGATCTATGAGGAACCTATTTTGGCTCTAAATATATCCTTAGCTGGGTCTATGAAAGAAGGAGCAGCAGGAATGAGGGAGATTTCAAGAGCTAATCTTATAGAGAAAGAAGTCTTCCTTATGATTACAGGGGGTGACTTTAACTATTTGCTGTCCAAGGAGGGAAAAAAGGGGGAAGAGATTTTTTTTTTGTCCTAGGTTCGAGGGAGATGAAGACTTTCATCACTTGCAATGATTTGGACGAGGTGGCTTGTGTAGGGCCCTAGTATACATGGTGCAAAAACAAGAGAGGGGCTGACATAATCCTTGAGAAGCTGGATAGATGCCTTGTTAATGCAGCAGCCATTAACTCTTCTCATAGACTAATGGTGAGACATTTGGTGAGGATGGCTTTGGACCATTGTCCGATTATGTTAAATCTATTGGAATTCACCCCTCCAAACAAGAAGGCATTAAGATTTGAAGAGGTATGGACTTCAATTCCTACGTCTATTGTAGTTGTGAGAGAATCCTGGAAGAGAAACACAAGGGGAGATCCTTCCCAAGCCCTAAACCAAAAGTTGAAGAGGACCTTAAAGGATCTTCTTTTTTGGAGCAAGGCTAAGTTCAAGGCATTGAACTTATCCAAAGATGAGCTAAAAGCAGAAGTTTTGAGACTATAGAAATTGGAAGCTATGAGGATGAGATCATTCCTAAGGAGGTTCAGTGGGTTCTAAAAGCTAAAATTGAAGAGCTGAATTCAGTATTGGCTTGGCTTAGCACATGGTGGAAACAGCAAGCCAAGGTGAAGTGGATGGTGGAAGGGGATTCAAACTCAAGATTCTTCCAAGCTTATGCAAGTGCTAGGAGGAATGCTAACTACATTCATAAAATCAGAAATTAACAAGGATTGATGGTTGAAGACCAAAAAAAAGTTGAGGAGGTGTTGTTCCGATATTATAGCAACAAATATGAGTTCAGGAATTGTGATTTGGAGGGATGGTCTTTGTCTTTGATAGCTTTGAATGATGAAGAAAAAAGAATGCTGAGCAGAGAATTTTCATTTGAAGAATTGGAAGAGGTTATCAAGGAGCTAGGGAGGAACATTGCACTGGGCCAAGACGGTATGTCTTACTCATTTTTTAAACACTATTGGCATATCATCAAACTCGATTTATGGAAAGCTATGGATCACTTTTTCAAATATGGTAAGTGAATGATGGTTGGAAAATTACTAACATTATTTTGATTCCTAAAGTCCTTTATCTCCCTCCAACTATAGACCCATAAGTTTATGCAATTCGGTCTATAAGATAGTGGCTAAGATTCTTCTTAATAGACTTTTGATGGTGATCCCTAAGATAATTTTGGAGGAACAAGTGGCTTTTATGAGAGGTAGATCCCTCTAAGATCATGTACTAGTGGTACAAGAAATCTTTCACAAATTTAGGCATTCCAAATCATCCAAGGGGTTGGTATCCTTCAAAATTGATATGGAGCAAGCTTATGACTCCATGGGGTGGCCGACATTGATTAAAATTTTGAATTATTTTGAATTCCCAATCAGTTATGCCAATTTAATTGTTGAATGTATCACTGGCCCTAAGTTTTCTCTGCTTTTTAATGGTTCCTACTCAAAGTGGATTGAAGCCAAGTGTGGATTTAGCCAAGGAGAAGGAAGAAAAATATGCAAAGCCATGAAATTCAGGGAAGTTCAAGAATTTTATTATTTGGGAATTAAGGTGACTTTGAGGAGGTTGTCTAGAGCAGACTTCCAGTTTAGTATTGACAAAGCATTAAGCATGCTAGGCGTTTGGGGTGATAAGCTCATCTCCCTTGCTGGAAGGATTTCTTTGGTTAATTCTATTTTATTATCTTTCCCAAATTATCATTCTACCCTTTCAATGGTTCCAAAGCAAGTTCTATACGAGGTTGATAAGCTATGAAGGAAATATATTTAGAATAAAAGTGACGGGACTGCAGGTCTTCACTATGTTAGTTGGGACATAATGTGCAAATTGAAAAGATGGGGAGGTCTTGGTATCAATTCCTGCTAAAAAAAAGCTGGGCCTTTGAGGGCCAAGTTAGCGTGGAGGTATATTCAAGAGGAGCCCCATATGCATAAGATCTTGTTTCCAAAATACGGGCAAAAATTGGAGGAAGAATCAGCTAAGAAAAGTGGTTCAGTTTCATGGAAGTTGATCTGTAATGGAGGTGAATTCTTGAGACCAATTGTCAGATGGATAGCTGGCAATGGCAAGGCTATCAATGCTTTTGAATACATTTGGGTTTTGGATAAAAGTTTGCTAAGGTGGCCTACTTTCTTCAACCCAATGGAAGGTGACAACTTATCAGTGGACATTTTCATAAGTGATGGACACTGGGACACAAATAAGTTGAAGGAGTTCTTTGGGGAAGAATTGATTAGTCTAATCACCTCTATTAATATACAGAATGATTTAGGTGATGATCGTATAGAGCTCTTTCGTAATCTCTCTGGTAAAACTATAGCAGCATTAGCCACTTAAGCCATGGATCATGATAAATTAGAGATTGTTTCTAGGAAATGGTTTGAAAGGGTAAAGTTAAATTTGAGAGTGAGGTTATTCTGGTGGAGGTTACTCAATAATGCCATCCCAACAAACCAGTTTCTCTGCCATAGAAGATTACAAGGGTTTGATAAGTGTCCTAGAGGGTGTGAGGAGGTTTAGGAAATTGATCACATTATATATGGGTGCAGGAAGTTAATTGAGGTGATGGAATTTTTGAACAAATGGGGGTTCGATATTCCAGAATTCCGTTCCATGGAAGCTTGTAATGCATGGATAGATTCTCAAAACTCATGGATGGTGAGTTTATTTTGTAACATGAACTATCATTCCTGGAATGCAAGGAATAGGTGTGTTCATGAGGGGAAAGTCTACAGTCCGGTGATGACTGCTTCTAATGAAAAATGTAGAACTACAGTCTTAAAAACTTTCATCTTCTCAAATTTAGGTATCAAGTGTGCTAATCAACCACCTAGGTTGCTGAATCCCTTGCATCCTTCTCCACCTTATTGGATCAAAGTAAACATTGATGCGGCTCTACACAACTCCTACAAGGCTGGAATCATAGGAGTTTTAAGAGATCACTATGGGAGGTTCTTATTGGCTTTTGGCAAGGCTCTTATTCACTGGAATGCAACAGCTTTAGAACTTCAATCCATCCTTGCTATTAAGCTTGTGATTAAAGAATGGATGTTGGACTACAAAGGTCTTATTATTGAAGGGGACAACATGAAAGTTATCAAATTCATCAAGGGAGTGGTGGAGAAAGGTGGTAATGATTTGATAGACCTCTCTTTTACTAAAAATTTTCATTTTATTATTTTTAATTATGTAGATAGTGGGAGCAATAAGTTAGCTGATCTTTGTGCTAACTATGCCTGCTTTAGTTCTTTTCTTTGGAATGATGTTACTTTGAGCGATATCCCTCATTCCTTCATTAGTTTGTTAGAGAAGGAGTCGGATGCTTGTAGAGTGTAAAGCGGTTTTTTCTTTCTATTAATAAAGCTCTTCAGCTTTCTTGATCCAGAAAAAAAAGCCAAAGAGAAGGAAAAAATGAATGAATAGGAGCCTATATTGATTAGAGTTTACACTCGTCAGGTTATTGAGCCAATACTATTATAATTCTCATAGGCAAAGGGAATACCAAATTCAAGCTAGTTGGATACAACACTGGTTGATCCTCAACCTTCCCAACAAGTAACTCTTGAAAATCAACCAGAAGAATACTATGTAATCAAAAGATGTAAATCTAATAGATGCTTGGAGTCATGGTTATATTGCTTAGATGTCGAAGAAGAAGATGATTGGAGTTGAAATTTTCACCAATTATTTTAAAGAAACAAAACTCTCAGTAGATAATTCTCTAATTGCGCACATCTAGAAGAGAGCATAACGATATATATTTGTCAATGACACATTGTATCGATGACCTCTTAAGCAAATATGTCTAAGATGCCTAGGGAGCAAGGAAGCTAATGGAGTGGTAGCAGAAGTCCATGAAGAACTTTGTGATACACACCAGTCAGGTCTCAAGATGATTGTTAAAATTAAGAGGATGGATTATTACTAGCCAATAATGGCGTATGATTATACTAATAATGAAAATATGTTTAGTGAGTGTCAGATTCATAGTGATGTTATACATTAGCCACCAAATCCACTACACCCTATAGTAGCATCCTAGCTATTCAAATACTAAGGCACATATATAATTGAGTCAATAAATCAATCATCATCAGTGCTTCATTCTAGCAACAATAAAAAATGACTCCATTTAAAAAAGTTACATCCGAGCATGTGATTAATTTCTTCACCCATAACATTGTTAATAGATTTGGTATAACACGTCATTTAATCTCATATAATGGAACAATATTTAAGAGTACTAAAATTTACAAGTTCATCGATCGTCATAAAATTGATTGGCAATACTCATTAACATACAACCCAAGGGCAAATGGATTGGCGGAATCCTTCAACAAGACATTGGTAAAGCAGTTGAAGAAAATATTCACCAAGAAAAAAAAAAGAGAGTTACACACTAAGATGGAGAAAGTTCTATGGGATTATTATGCATCTTACAAGATGCCAACCAAAGCTAATCCTTATCTACTAGTATTTAAAGTTGAAGTGGTGTTGCCATTAGAGTTTGAGTTGTTATTGCTTTAGGTAGCTATCCAGCATGATCTTACATAGAAGAAAAATGATCCATTGAGAATGGAAGAGCTAGACATGTTCAATGAGATTAGACTGTAGGCTCAATAGAACTTGTAAATCTACTAATCAAGGATGGCAAGATCCTTTGATTAGATGGTGCGTCATCAAGTATTTCAAGTAGGGGAATTGATCCTAGTGCTGAGAAGGCTAATTATCCCACTCCAAAAAAATAGTGGCAAATTTATATCCAATTAGGAAGGTTCCTTTGTCATCGAGAACAAGTACTAGGGAGGAGACTACCAACTTATCTACTTGCATGGTTAGAGGCCCATGCCACCGATAAACGGTCAATATATGAATAAGTACCATGCATAAGGATGATTATGCATTTAATAAATCATGTACTTTATATGTATTCAATGACATATGTACACTATGTATTTTAAAAATGTTATTGTAAGAGGCCAGATCTAATAAGCCCAAATATGGTCGAATCACTAGCAACGTTTATCTACTCAATATGCCATAAGAAAGGCCATAGTAGCGGAACCCTACTTTGTCAACCCGTTAGAAGTGAATGTAAGAAGTACGAAGAATAATTTAACTTGCTAAGTTTAAGTATATGTAGTCGACAAGATTTTCCTAATCAACTAGAGAATCAAACTTCAAGTGGTAGGGGTGAGTCACGAGCAACTACTAAATGAGCATAAGCTCCAAAATCTTTAACCACAGAGGATGATTCTAAAACTACCAACTTTAGTAGATTCAATATTAGGAAGCACATTTCTCATAGCTCTACTTTAAAGTCTAAATGGGTGTAAGAGGTTTGATTCAAGAAGTTCAAATATGATCGAATTGTGGGTAGCTCCATCTACTTAACATGCCATAAATAAGGCCACAGAAGAGGAACCCCCATTTCAAAAACTAAAGGATAAAGAGCTACAAATCCTAGTTCACCTAATCTAGTGAACTCAAGCGACTTAGATTAAAGTCTCCTTAACTAGTTAAGAATCAAGATACTATCTATATTTGGTAATATTGTTTAAAACCAAAAAAGTGTAAATTTATATTAAGACCTCTACATAGAGTATAGGATAGTAGGAAACCAAAATACTTGAATTATATAACTGTTAGCTCTAACTAGTGGATAAAGTGACAATGCTTATAACTGCCCTCAACGATAGGTAGAATTTTAAAATATTTATTTAGTTCGATATTGTGCTTCACGTTGAGATCCTCAAATAAATATTTATGTTGCGAATCTATGGTTTATGATTTTGATGATAGCAAACATTCCTTATTTCTCTATGATTGCCTTATGTGCTAACGTTTCAGGTCCACACGATCAAACTGCAATTTGAAACCAGCTCAAGTTTGGGTAGACTAGGTCTGTGTCAGTTTGTAATCTTTTTTCCTTTCTTGAGTCTATTGTATTTGGTGTGGCATCTGATGATTTGTAACTTGGAATATTTTCTGTTGTGCCCTAAAAGATTTCTATTTTTGGTAACATCGTCTGGGACGATATTTATATCATCCTGGACGATCTGACAAAAGTAAAAACCCTAATTAGGGCATCCTCATTAGAGAAGCCGTCATTATGCAAAACACATCGTCTTGGACGATTTTGTATCGGCCAGGACGATAGGCTCAATTCAGCAAGAATCTGCCGCCAGATCTATTTAGAAATAACATATTTTTGGACATCGTCCAGGACTATAAAATATCGTCCAGGACGATCCAGGTCAATTTTTCTAAAATTTTTCTGGAATTTAAGGAAAGCAATTACATGGTCAAATCGTCCTGGACGGTCTCTAGATCGTCCGGGCCGATTAGACATCGTCCAACTTCATTTCAGGACGATATTCAGGATGATTTTCCTCATATTTGAACTAATCGGCCAGGACTATATGCCCATCGTCCTGGACGATAATGTCAGCAACTAGCATTAATGAGCTCATTTTGAGAGCTTCTATTTAAGCTATGGCATGACAACTTTTGTAAGTGTCTTTGGCAGCCATTATAGCTTCGTTCTTGTGGGGGAAACTTGAAGAGAGAGCTTGAAAGGGAGAGAGGAAAGGGTGGAGTTTGAGAGGGAGAAGATCCTATTGCGCCTGTGAGGGGGGAACTCAAGGGAGTGTGGAGGGGATCCACACGGGTTGCTCCCGGTCTTTGAACCTCGCACCTTAGTACCATCTGGCATTCAAGGCTTGTCTCGAGGTTTAAGTTCACCAAAGAAGAGAATTCTTTTGGTGTCAAAAGACCCAGCAACTCTCCGCCGCGGCAACCCCGGGAAGGTGGAAGTGATTTTGTAAGGGTCTTCTTTCTCGCCTAGCTGTGGGGCTAAAGGAGTGTTTGAACCTCATTTTTGTATGAGGTCAACTAAGTCCTTCCAAACTCCAAGATTAATTCTAGAGATCCTACGGCATGCCACTCTAGCACTTTAAGGGATCCTTTTCCATATTCAAACCTCCGAATTAACTATAGACCTTAGGATCCTGTTTCCTAGGAGCCAAGACTTCAGGGCTATACTCTAGAGCCTAGGATTCCTTTAGATATCTAGATCCTAGAACCCTCTAGATCTTAGGAAGCCAATCTAGTTCACAAATCAATCCTACCCTTGATCACATTCAATTCAAATCAAATCCCCAACCGTTTGATCAACTCCAACTTCAACTTAATCCCTACCCTTGATTGAATTAAATCCCAAATCTCATTCAATTCAAACCAATTAATTCAAATTCCAAACACATCCCAACTTTGATTCAATTCACTTGAGAATACCAAATTCCCAACCTAGACTTTGACCCTAAGTAACCTTTGATTTAGCTTTTGACGAAGCTTAGTTGTACCGAAGGTAATAACCGAAGGGCTGGACAATGACGGGGTTCTTACACGTGATGCACTATCATTCATTAACAATCACCGACATGATTGTACTGATTTTGGATACTCAATCATTAATTTGAAATCCATCCAAATCCCAGAAATCCAGCTCAACCAACGTCTTGAGGCCTTGTCCTAAATCACCCTTTTTAAGTTTTTTCAAAACAATCTCAAACCAGTCAAATGGCCTCTAATAAGGTTATCACTTGCAAAAGTTATAAAGACTGTCTTTTAGAGGCTACTCTTCCCCAATTTTGAGCCTGTTCTGAAGCGTCCTCTAACACCAAAAATCTGAATTATAATCCAAGAGGTTGAAAAACTCCAAATTATTTACAGCCTATGCCACTAAACCTCCACCCCTTGAAGAATTTTGATCTTGGAGCCCTTTCAAAGCTCCAATCACTTCCAGACCTCTTGATTTTACCATTGAGCGCAATAAATGCATTTTTCAAGACCTCATTTTTGAGACCTAGTTGACCAATGGGTTCAAAATTGAGACAAAAAATACCCTTAATGGGATTTCCAAATGGCCAATTTTCAACCACAAAATCAAAATTCTCTCTAAACTCTTGCAACCACTTTCAATGAATTTCAAATATCCACCCAACTTGTTGATCTCAACCGACCTTGGTTCAAACCTAGTTGATAACCTAAGTACAGTTTGACCTATTGGCCCATCCACCCCTCCATCTTTCCAAATTTTTGACACGCAAGTCATTCCAAAGTCCTTTGAATGCATGGGATGCCCCTTGGGTACCAAGAACCCCCTCCTTTGCTGGACGCCAAAGCCTTTGGGTTCACTTGGGTTAAGCTATGGGCTTGACCATAGGTGACTAAAGAGAGGCCTCCCTTGAGCCATCCTTTTTGATCTTAAATCAAATTGAATCCAAATCAAGGTGCTATTAAGTTCCCATTGACGCCAATTAACTTCCCTTGTCAGCGCAACCTTGGGCTTCACTTTGGGTTGATTAGGCCTCCCAAAAGTGCCCAAAAGCACTTGGTGAATTTGAGCCCAACTCTCAACCTAATAGCCGAATGAACCTGATACCAACACCTCCATAGATGGCCCCTTAGGCTTCCAATACACCCCTCGCAGCCAGCTCCCAGTTGGGCTTGCTCTGTGCGTCAGAAGTTAGGCTAACCCAAAGTAGGCCAAAAACACCCGAGCCATCTTCAGCTGCAGATCAAATTGGAATCCAATTGCCACTTGCGTTGGGTGCACCAACTAAAGACCTGTCTCCCATAAGAACACCAGGGTCCTGAACCTGAATTGGGATCGAGCTCAATTCGACTCAAAAAAACCCGGACAGGCTTAAGTCCCAACCCGGCCACAGTTCAATCCACAGGCCCTGCACCGCCAAGCTTGACTTCAACTGGCTTACACATGTCCCATCGGTCCTCCCCCCCGGTCCAACTCGACAAGAAACCATGGCCGGCGGTGGTCGGTCAACAATGGGAAATGAGCTCCAGTAGGTCCCCCCCACCAGTGGTCCCCCCGAACAATCCTGGCTCACAAGGCTGCTGCCTCCACTAGGTTTGATCTCCACGATCCCCCTGGAACCTGGTGTTAATATTTATCCTCCAACCAACCTGGCAGCAATTCGAGACTCCACCATTCAGCTCATTCTTCCGCACCGCCCGTAGCAGCTCCCGAAAGGGTGGTGATATAACCTCAGTCGCCAGAACCGATAACAGAACCTCCGAGGCATTGGGCATTTCATCTCATTCGATGCCCCCGGAGCTCCTCGAACTCCAGAAGCTTCCTTCAAGCACAGAGACTGATCCTCTTCT
>NW_021456829.1:466259-479373 GCF_001605985.2 Dendrobium catenatum
ACTTACCTTCTAACTGATCGTAGAAAGGTCTAGTATTTTAATAAAATACAAACATTCCAGAATTTGAACTTAATCAAAAAGTCGATTTCAACCCCTTAATTAAATCATTAAAATATTCAAAAATTCATAAAAACTCAAAATCATTCTAAAACTCAGAAAATATTGGTTTAATGCTTAAAACACTTAACAAACCCTTCAAAACTCAACAGCCACCCTAAAGTTGAAGTTTATTGGCTGGACTACTCCGGGCTGCGGGGCTAAGTGTCCTAAGGAGGCTGGTTCCTCGAGCCTGGTGGCACAACGCCACGAATGAATTCTAAAGGGTGTCAAACCTTAAAATTGATTAATTTTTAATTATTTAACATTTTAAAAAAAAATCCTTAATTCAATTACATTAATTTGGTTTATCGGCTGGACTACTCCGGGCTGCGGGGCTAAGTGTCCTAAGGAGGCTGGTTCCTCGAGCCTGGTGGCACAACGCCACGAATCAATTAATGGCAAACTTAAATTAATCAACTTTAAAAATCAGTAACTAACTCATTTTTGTATTAATCTACTCCTTTAATTCCAACCAATTTAAATCAACTTAATCAACCCCGATTGCTACTGGGTAACCCAGGCCTACGAGGCTATTAGCTTAGCCCCAAGGAAGGTGAAATAAACTTCACGGCCTCGGTGTGAAACAAAGGTAGTAATCAATTAACTTTTAAAATATGTTTAATTAAAATTCTTAATTCATTAATACTTAAATTTTAATCTAAATCCCTTTTAAGCCTTAACAAATCCAGACTTTTAGACAACTTCAATTAATAACCCACTTTAGGATCTACCCCAGCCACACGACCTTTCTCACACACTTTAGATGATGTGCTAGGACAACCAACTCTAGATCTAGGTTAGGCCGGTGTTTACTTTACTGCTGTGTGCCGGATTTTTCGTAGTTTTCACTGCATGTTGTGGATGAGATTGCTTTGCTGTGTCTGCTTACTTTTTCTGTACTCTGTGGATGGATTGATGTGTTTGGCGACTAGATTACCCTTAGGTTAGGTACGATCTGGATGTTGACACAGTTTTCTGCAGGTGGCCACGCTCATGCAGGGCAATATAAAAAGGGGGCAAATCAAAAAATGCATAAATATTATAAACTCTTTGCACAGGTGCTTCAGCTGCTAAAGCCCCCAAATCATAAAAAGAGCGTGGCCAGTGTGTTTACTTTCTTTTCTGCTCATATACAACTGCTTGGGAATAACTGCTTTTTATATATTAATTGCTTAGGATAACCCTGCAGGTGAGTCTAGATTTTTATTTTGATATTAATGTAATTTGTGTAAGTGTCAAGTGTTGTGAAAGTTGATTTTGAGTTGGGATACATAGATCCAAAGCTTGGATTCCAAAGAGGAAAGGATACCCCTTTAGGGAACACTCCTTTTCCATTTGGAAATCCAAATTTGGATCATACCTCTTCCTTACCCAAAGAGGAAAGAGTGGCCTTCCCCCTTAGAGGGAAGTGCCCTCTTGTCCATTTGGGTAATCCACCACGAAGATTCCAAGAAGATTGAAGAAAAGGAGTCCAAAGAAGAATGAAATTGAAGATTTGAAGATTTGAAGATTGAGAGTATCCCACTCAAAATAACTTGCGTCGTTACTAGGTTTAGAATCCGGGTTGTTGTCAGTGGTGCCCGGCCACTTTACTTTCTGCAAAACTCTGGTTTGTAATAAGCAAGGCAATTCTGCCTATGGACATTTATTAATTAATTTATATTTGATGTGATGATTTGATTGCCTTTAGGATTACTTGCTTTTACTAGTTTTTTGGCGATTGTATGCCGCTTTTTGTTTTCGCCTGGATACGTGAGACTCGTGAGGGTGTGAAAGTTTTCTACTCATAACCTTAAATGTCTAAAATTTTAGTGAGTCTAAATAACATAGAAAGATAACGAATCTAGGGAATTAGCCGGGGATCGACCCCGGGGTCGCATGCATATTTTTGCATTACTCTTTCCTTGCTTTAGACCCTTCCCCGCCTGCGGGTAGAGTCCGGATAGTCTGACCTATGAGGACGGGGTGCCGGACCTGGGGAAGTCCAGTCTTCTAAAAAATTATTTTATAAGCCTGTTTTTAAAAATTTCAAGCATACTTGATTGGAAGTTGTTAACTAGCATGCATTGCATTAGATACAAACTTAAAGAGTCAAAATTTTAATTGCATCAGTTTAGCATTTTAGCACCCAACATAAGTTGAAGGGGCCAATTAGGAAAATCTCTAGATGTCGGCCCCAACTCTCCAAAACTTTAATTACAACGTCCCTACCACTCTTTCATAAAAGACCGGACTCATCTCTTTTAAATCGACTAGGTGGTTAGCTGGCTCCCCAATCCAGGCCGGGGTAAGTCCAGGTTTTGCACTGCATTAGTTAGGATCGGACGACTGTGGTCCAGTGTCCAAAATAGATTTAGGATCCGGGGCAGATCTTTGATCATAAGACCCCAAATTTTGGGAATATAATCCCAAATTTCTAATAAAATGCTCAACTCTAATTAAAAATTCCTTTCAGTCCTAAAACATAAAGCCCAACACTTAGATTAAGTTGGGGCACTTCCGGATAGTTTCGGAATCTCTAAGTGTCCCCTACCTCTCTTCCTTTGAATCTGTTAATAACTGCTCAATCTTGATCCATTCCCTTTTGATTTTCCAATAATTTTATTCATGCTTTGATATCACTCATAGAAAATCTAACAAAATTTCATTCTTATTCTAATCGAGAGTTTTCGTAGGGGACTTTGTCTCCCTACGATGTAATTAACTACGAGGGCTTGCGCTCGTAGGAGGTTTGGAACCCCACACACCTGATTTTAAAATTGATTTTAAAAACTTCACTAGATTTCTTTGGGAAAAGTTAAAGAATGATCGTCGTCGTTGCATTAGAAGAATTATCGCAGAATGGTGTCATTTCCCTTTGGGGAGATACATCCTTCTTCGATAAGGCTTTGGATGTGAATACGACGATCATACTTCTTGAATATTGTAATTGGGTATTTAGTTGAATTCTACTTTGTTCCTTCGGGGCCATATGAAGTTCTCTTTAGGACCCGATCATAATATTCAAGATGAGTTTACATAATTCTAAGTCTGAACACCGTTATGAAAGTTTATCTTTGTCCCCCGGGGTGATGTACTCTTTCTAACGAGTTGATTCGACCTAAGAATTAGAGCTCAACCTTAATCTTAAAATCCCCAAAGAAAGCTAATATTTTTAAAATATGTTTTCAAAATTCCACCAACACCATCCTGTGAACACTGCTCCGCGGGCTGCACATTTCACGGAGCCACTTGATAGCATTAGACGAATCGCCCTCCACGATGATTCCATCCGCGTCCAACATCCAGTCCTCAACCACCTTACATATTGCTGCAGCTGCCAAAATCTCGGTCCTCGTAGCATCCCACTGCTCAATTTGGTGGCCGGCCGCCACAATCAGTTTGCCTTCATGATCCCAAACAACAATGCCGAGGCCCGCCCGGTTGGAGGGAAGAAGAGACCCATCAAAGTTGAACTTTAGCCACTTCGGAGGGGGGACACACCACATTTTGTGAGGAGGTAGCCCAATGGACTGATTGGTGCGCCATAGCTCCAACAGAGGTTTCGAGTTCAGCCTACATATGAAAATAAAAGCAAGGAAAAAAACAAGGATAAGCCCATTTGATTCGTAAGGAGGCCCACCCCGAATGCATGCCCTTGGAGATCCTGTAGTGCTTAAAGAATAACTCCAGCGGGGGGAGATACCTAAGTAAGGGGTCAACACGCCCGAAGGCAGAGAGACAAAGTTTTTGGGTTCCTTGGAAGTTGCATTTGCATTGATTAATAGAGATAAAAAAGTACATAACCGGTATGGAAAAACTATCTACCTTCCCTAGGCAAAAAACAAAAGTGGAAGGTCTAAAACTATGAAATAAACCATACAAGTATGACAAACAAAAAGGAAAGCAACTAAAGCAAGGATACGCCCCTTTGATTCACAATGAGGGCCTCCCCGAATGCATGCCTGAGAAGATCCAGTAGTGCTTAAAGAAAAACTTCAGAGGGGGGAGATACTTATAAAAGGGGTTAGCACGCCCGAAGGCGGAGAGATATCCCATTGCTCCGGCAGCTGGATAAGCACTACCTTCACTCTAAGGCATGGATAAGGGAAAGACATCATTGCTCCTCAAAGGGGACAAAATCCCCGCCAGTGTCATCTTGTAAGTTCTTCCTTCGCTTCCTGGGAAAAGGGGCAATCGGTCCAAGCTGTAGTAGTTTCTTTTCCAAGAATGCTCTGGAAGCCTTGTGTTGGCGATTTGTGAGATTAACATCCAAGGAGGAAGGGTCGTGGGCAACCCGTTCAGCATTAAAAATAATCTTATGGTCCTTTGCTTGGTGGCTGCTCGGGTTGACAATCCTATTGGAGATATCCTCCATCTGCTTGAGTTGGTCCTGCGAGGCTTTAGCTGGTTTGCGAGGCTCGGCCTGCTGCATCTGTTCCATCGGCTGTGCCTTAGTATTCGGCTTAGTCTTGCCTCTCCTTTTGCGGGTAACTAGATTCCAAGCCCCATATGACTTGTCTTCCGGCTCATCTTGATTAGGGGTGCTGACCTGAGCTTGGGCCCTCGGGATGGGAGGGGGGACTGTCGGTGGAGAGGCCTCGGGTTGAGCTGTAGCATTGCGGGATGCTAATGTAGGGGTGAGGGACGGTCCCTGAGCTGGGGTCTGAGAGGAGCAGTTCCCCTTGGCATGACCAATAAAGCCGCAGTCGAAGCAAAAGTTGGTCAATCCCTCATATTCCACCCTTTGGAAAAAACGTCCATGAATTCCATTGATCCACACCCCCAGCATTAATTTTTGTGATAGGTCAATCCTAACACAAATGCGAGCAAATGATGAACGTCCCCAAGTGCTAGTGTGGGAATCCATCCACATAGGGTCGCCGAGCATGTTAGTAATGCGTGTGATGTTACTTATATCCCAATACATTAGAGGCAATTGGGGTAACCGAATCCATATCGAGGAGTGCAGCCCATGCATTGAACTAGGAGAGCCATGGGGGGACCATTTGTCCATGCCAACAATTTTTCCACCAATGATCCACGACCCCCCAGCTAAAACTGCATCTCTTGTTTCTGAGCTTTGGAATAAGCAAATGAACGAATTTGGAGCAATAGTCACAATGTCAAATTCGCCAAAATGAAGTCATCGCCTCTTGAGTTCACTAAGGAGGTAGGGGAATGCAATTCGCCTCCCCATAACCTTAGCAACAATAGCCCGATCAAGTTTAGCAATGTTGTTGTGAACCGCCTCTATTTCTGGATCAACCGACTTCCCATCTTTGCCAAGAAAGGAATCCTTTGAGAGCTTTGAGATGGGCACTAACTGGACTTTGTTCCAAGCAAAGGGGCGGCTAGCCGTGCCTTTTGTGACAAAATTCTCACTGTGGGTTGCCTGGTCTTGCTTAGTTGAGACATCTAGGATCTTAGAGGAATTTCCACAAACATCTTGTGGGCAATAGGCTGAACCTTCCTTTGTAGAGGTGGCTGGGTTTGGTGATTGTTCACGCCTAATACTACCAGCATTGTTGTCCTTCAAAGTGCAATCCATATCCTCCATACTCCTGCAACTGTCTGACTCATGGCCAAGAGCATGACTGACCTGGTCTTCGGCAAGATCAGCCCAAGCGGCAGCTTCCCGAGAGGCTGGAAGCACCGCCTCCGTGAGGGCCGTGAGCTGCACCTCAGCCCCTTCGCCCAGGTCATCCTCCATATCCGTTTGGGAGCCCGAGGCCCTCCAAGACTCCTCCATTTTGATGGCAAAGCTAGCCTCACGGTCAGAACAAGCATCCTCCACCTCCATCTCCGATAAGTGCATGCGAGGGGAACTTGGCTCAGAGTTGCTGCCGCTGTGGACCAAGGCAGTTTCGTGTGCATTAGGCGGACCCGAGCCGCACCTGGCATCGGCGAGATCCCAATGGAATTCATTATCAACTCCCGCACCACAATGGGCTTAGCAATTGGTGAGGTGATTCCTGGAGAAAACCTCCCCTCCGGCTTGGTGAACTTAGTGACCGGCCCCTCCTCCGCAGCAGCCACCTTGCCTTTGAGATCTGTCGCCTTGCCCGCAGCTTGCGCATTTTCCTTGCCCGGCATTGCCGCGCCGTTGGGCTTAAAACCCTTCTCCTCCCAAACACCAAGGGGAGCAAACCCCTTAGCCAAAGAAGCCGAAAATTGGCCCACATCCGGCGACCTAGCCGAGAGCTCCACCTTACCTTTGGCCATCATTGGCTCACCATCGTCGGCCAACTCATTGGAAAACACCTGCCATCTATTTCCTTGCCTAGTCTCCTTCTTGCCGCCGCCTCTACCACCACTCCCCCCATTTGGAGGAGGTGACCTAAGGCCACCCCCTCTAACCATCCCAAAGCTTCTCTCTCTAAACCACTATAGAGAGAGAAAGAATTGGGAACAAATGAAGAGCCTCCCCCAAAGTTTTTGGGTTCCTTGAATAGGTGCATTTGCATTAATGAAAGAAAAGGAAAAGTATAGAAAATAAAAATAGCATTAAGCTCTATCACTATCCTCCCTTAGCAAAGACAAAAAATAGGGAGGAGGAGCAGTATAATTATCATTTTTTCCAACAAAAGTTACTAAAACAAGCCAACCGAGCACAGTAGTCGGCCGGAGCATTGCTAGCCTGGGGGATGTGTTGAAATAGAACTTGCTTGAAGTCAAGAAGAAATGTGAGATCATGACCCTCGGTTTGAAGATGAATCCGGTTCCGGTAATTGAATGAAGATTGAAGCCATCGGATGGCAATGCGGCAGTCCCCCTCAATGATGATCCCATCAAGCTCAGTCATCCATTGTTCCATGATCTCCCTGATGGAGAGTGAGCCATGATTTCAGCATTAGTAATATCCCAATGTTCCACCTTGGTCCCCGCAGCCACCACAAGCCATCCCAAGTGATCCTGGAAGACCACCCCAAGACCAGTAACCGTTGATTGCTGTACAGAAGCGTCCACATTAAACTTCACCCAACCCGAAGGGGGGGTGCACCAAAGTTTGTTAGGAGGCAGCTCAAAGGGCTGAGAGGTACACCATTGCTCAAGGACGGGCATAGAGTAAGGCTTAGGCAGCATGGAAAGGGTATTAGCTGCAATCACGGACGGCGTACAAAAAGGTCTTCCATGGATCTTGTCATTGCAGGCTCTCCAGACTTGATAAATAATGTAGCAGTAGAGTCGGCCAAAGCTGGAGTTGTTCGAGGCCGCGTGGTGGAGACCGTGAATTAAGTCCTCCCATGAGTTAAAGTCAGGCATAGCAAATCCCCATTTGGCAAGGACGGCAAAGGTGAGTTTCAACATCCCACAGTGAACTGAAACATGCTCCAGCGACTCTTCACTGTCGCATCCCCAAGGGCAATCTTTGGAGTCCGTCAAACTCCTCCGGAAGAGCCAACATCTTGTCGGAATTGCATTCATAAGAAGACGCCACCAAAAAATTGCTCCCTAGGATGAAGCTTAAATTTGCGGAACCTGTTAAAGTGATATTCCAACGTCTTGAATTTCACATTGTAGGCCATAGCAGTAATCGTGTTCGCAAGCGGTGAGTGGACAAGGTTGGGTTGATCAGAACCATCACCCACGTTCGTTCTTGTCATCATGATGCATTGTGCAAGGGATTCCACAAAAAGATTAGTAAGTCGATCACGCCTCCATTCCAGATTGTCATTGAGGAGCCAATTGACCGGGTGGCCTTCTAGTGCCAAGATGTCAACAAAGGTAGGCAAATGAGCCAAGTCCTGGTTCGTCATCCAAATGTCATTGATAGCATCAATTTGATTGCCATCACCAATAGTCCAGCGAAGGATCGAACGTAGTGCAACAGCCCCATCAGCAAGGATTTTCCACATGTTGGACACATTCCGGCCCTCCACTATCTGCCCCTGATTGTTTCCATATTTCGCCGTGATCATACAGCTCAGGAGAGAGTCCTTATCTTGCATGATCCCTCACGCCAATCGGGCACGCAGGGGACCTTGCCTGTCTGTTGAGGCATTAAAGCCAAGTCCGCCCATGGCAGACGGACGACACAAAATATCCCACGGAATGTAGTGCAGCCCCGGTTGAGTGGGATTCTTCTTCGAGAGAAACCTTCTAGCCATGAGTTCAATTTTCTGAAGGATACCTCTCGGGACCAAGGAGTGGGTCATTAAGTACATGGCAGTCAAAAGCAGCGAGGTTCGGATCAAAGTCGTACTTCCGGCCAAGGAGAGGTGTCGCTTGCCCCAAATGTTGGTTTTCTTGGTAACGTTCTGTATTATTTTAGAAAAATCCGAGGCAACACGTTTCCTCATGGCGAGAAACAAGTTGAGGTATTCAAGGGTCTGGACTCGTCTGAACCCCAAGTTATGGACAACCCTCCGTTGCTTCCAGCCTGGAGTCTTCTTACTGAAGAGGATAGCAGATTTGGCATTATTAATGCATTGACCCGTCCATTGACAGTAGGTTGTAAGAATCTCCTTAATCTTCTTAGCATTCGTGCCACTGGCCTCCGCAAAGACCCAAGATGTCATCAGCATATAAGAGGTGGGAGACACGCGGTGCGTCACGGGACACCTGTAAGCCGAGCAAATCACCACGTTGAGAAAAGGCCTTGGTGAGAAATTCAGAGCACAAAATAAATAAGTATGGCGAAAGGGGGCATCCCTCTCGAAATCCGCACAGTCCGTCGATCCAATCCGTCCTGCAACCATTAATGAGTAATTGGAATTTAGGAAAAGAGATATATTGGATTACCCATCTCGTGAAGCTGTGCGGGAAGCCCATCTGATCCATGACTTATTGCAAGGTATCCCACGACATGCAGTCGTAGGCTTGCTCCATATCCACTTTCAGTGCCATTAGCCCGCCGCGCTTGGTAGTATGTTGGAAGGTGCAAATGAGCTCTTGAGCAATAAGCCCATGGTTGGAGATAGACCTCCCAGGAATAAAAGCCCCTTGCTCCTCTCCAACAATGGAAGCAAGAATCAGCTTCATCCTTCCTACAAGGATCTTAGCCGTCACCTTATAGAGGGCTTGGAAAAGACTGTTCGGGCGAAATTTGGATGGCGCACAAGCATCCTCCACTTTTGGGATCAAGATAATCAAAGTTTCCTTCCAATTGTTACACATAGTGCTCGTATGGAAGAAATTCTGGATCGCAGCCAGCACTTCCACCTTAATGAGTTCCCAATAATGTTTAAGGAAAGAGGAAGTAATCCCGTCCTTTCCAGGTGCCCTGTTATTCCCCATAGCAAAGACAGCCATCCGGATTTCATCTTTAGTGACCTCAGCCACCAAATCCGAAGCAAACTCCCCCTGCACCTTCCCCTCCTCACTAAATTCCGGCCATTGATCACGATTGACATTACGGTCTCTCCACTTGGCCCGAAAGAAGGCCAAGAACTCCTCCACAATGCTGCTCGGGTCCGAAATAGTACTGCCACCTGCGGTTTGAGGGGACAAAATTTGGTTTCCACGCCTACGACTAGAGGCTACAACATGGAAAAAGTGCTAGTTGGCATCGCCCTCCTCGATCCACCGCACCTTGGCCCTTTGTCGCCACCAAATAGTGATCCTAGCTAGGGTATCATTAAATTCGCCAACCGCTTTACGTAGCTCAATTTATTAATCAGCATTGAGCCCCCCCCCCCCCTCGGGGAGCAATCCTCCCCTTGAAGTTCTAGAATTCGCTGCTCCAGCTCAGCCATTAGGCTGGTAAGGTTCAGAATTCTGGTTCGGCTCCAAAAGAAAAGAGCACGGATGGTTCTTCGACATTTTCGCTCCAGAACAGCCTCCGGGTCACCAAAATCATGTTTGGTCCAATTATGTCATACCACCCGCCAAGAGCCCGGGTAGGTAGTCCATACATCTTCAAACCGGAGCTATTTGTCACGGTTGATAGCCGTCCGGGGACATAGAGTTAAGAGAAGGGGGGGCATGGTCGGATGCCACCCGTCCCATATGCCGGACGGTCGCAAAAGGGGCAGCTCTCAACCCCTCCGAATTGAACAAGCACCGATCTAGGCGAACCCATATCTTTCTATTCCCATCTTTATTATTCGACCAGGTATATTTGGGTCCCACAAAACCAAAGTCGTGTAGATCATTACACGTTAGAAAGTCGGCCATCTCCTGAGCCCTCGCCGAGAAGGAGAATCTCTTACCACCCTTCTTCTCACATTGGTTTAAGCAACAATTGAAGTCTCCACCGACAAGGAAAGGCCGGTCATCATTCCCATAATGGCTTAAAGTGTGCTAGAGATTTTACCAGATGTGGTGGTCTTTGTTGGCATAGACAATCGCAGTCGTCCAAGACTGACCATTGGGTAGGCTGAGGGAACCCACCACCACTTGCTCGTTTGCTTCAATAACATCAAAGTTTGTGAGATCCTTGCACCACATTACAAGGATGCCACCCGATTTCCCACACGAAGGGAAGTGAAAAAAATTCCAACAAACATCAATGAGCTTATCAACATCCGCTCTTGCCAACGTTTCAATCTTGGTATCAACTAGACCGATGAAGTGAACATCATTGTCACCAACCAGGGGACGCAGGTTGTTGCCCGTAGCCTTTTTCCAGGCACCCCTGCAGTTCCAAAACATGGTCGTAGACATTAATTAACCATAAGGGAAGCATCCCCGCCGCTAGAGAGTGTGTTACCGTCTTTCCTCCTCTTCCTGGGAGCTTCCTCTATCAGCCCCAAATCCTGCAATTCTTTATCAAAATGAGCCTTCGAGGCCCCAAGTTTGGGCCTCGCTGGCCGCAATCCAGCCGAGAACAACAAGGGCTCCGTGAGCCCCGGCTTCTTGTCGCCACAACTAGATCTGAAGTTTTGTTTCATCTATCTCGCTTTGGGCTCTTTGACCACAGAGAGGTCAACTTGCCTTGCGAAGTTCTCCCCAAGAGGCAATTTATTGTCTTGGTTTTACTTTTTCGATTGTCTTCTCCCTTTTCTAGGCGGAACAAGGCTCATGGGCCAAAAAGTTTTTCATCTTCACTCACCTCCGTTGCATTGGGGGCTTCCATCCCAACGCCAGGTGTACTCGGAGAGCATGAGCCCGATTTTCCCGCATCCCCTGCACCTCCCGCAGTGGATCTCTTAGCCAGCGCAGAGGAACTAGGGCCGGGACAAGGTGTAATTGTGCCAACCACAGAGGAGCATCGCCCCTCAGGTGCCTTGCCTGTGGAAGTAGGCATACTTCCAGTCCCATTCACGGGCATTCGACTGTTCATCGAAGAAGGTGAAATACTGGGTAGAGCAGAAGTTCCAACAGCCGTCCGGGACGAGCATGATTCCTTGCGATGTCCCACACAGCCGCATTCAAAGCATGATAAGCCAAACCCCTCATATTCCACCCGTTGGTAAAAATGGCCCCTCCCCCCATCAATCCAGATTTCATTTTGGAGCTTCCTAGCAAGGTCCATCTTAACACATACATGTGCATACTCTCGTCGTCCAACTGCACCAGTTTGTGCGTCAATCCATAGAGGCTCACCAATCATGGAGGCAATCCGTATGATATTTTCCTGATCCCAAAATTGGAGAGGCGATTGCGGCAACCGAATCCAAATGGGAGAAGAGAGCCCTTCGAGAGAAGTAGGGAAGAATTCCGGGGTCCATCTATCCAGCCCCACAATATTGCCACTGAAGAACCATGGCCCTCCGCATAGGACCGCATCCCGAGCCTCCGTCGAGTTGAATGTACAAGCGAAGCAGTCAACTCCAATGGTTGAAAGTTGAAACTCCCCAAAGCGGCCCCATTGTCTACGAACCTCGGCTTCCAAAATTAAAAATGGGAGGCGTCTCCCAAGGATTTTTCCTACAAAGGCATTGCTAAGCTAGTTGATGTTCTATTCAACCGCTTCCAAATGGAGTTTAACCGTAACACCATCAGGTAAGAATTGCCCGCGTTTGACAGTCTCAGTGACCTAATGTGATCAGGTCTCTTCCAAGCATTGTTGGGACTAGTTTGCTTTGCGGCCGGCAAAGCCAGTCCAAACATTCTGCCCCCAACGCCCATGTTGGCATTATCATAAGCACCTTGTGGGCACTATTCTGGATGGATCCTCTCACTGCCAATAGCACCCACCGTGTTCACACCTGCAGCTTGGCTCGTACATCCCATCCCAGCTGAAGCATCCATGGTCATACAGACATAAATATCCCCAGCCATCAGTGGGGCCTGGTCAGCAAAGCTCTCGGGGCAGTCCTCCATACCTTGGTCCATATCATCGGCCGAATACGGAGCTCCTTCCGAATAGCCATTGGTCTTGATTCCAGCCGGCATTCGTTCCGCATTTTTGTGAGCTGCAGTTGCCGCCTCCGCATTAGCGGCCACCATAACCGGCTCCATGGCCTGTTCAAATTCCATAGCTGCACTTGAAAGTTCGTTAAGGGATGTTAATCCCTATGAACTTAGTCCCAAGCTAACCAAGATGGGGGGTGAATTGGTATTTTAAAAACTCTTTTCACAAAGAAAGAAAATTGCATAAACGAAATCACACCATAGAAATAAATGCGGAATTTAAAAGTGCGGAAGCAAGAAAAAGAACACATAAATTTATAGTGGTTCGGTCGACTCGACCTACGTCCACTCCTTAGAGGCACCCTCCAAGTATTGCACTACAAAACGTGACTCTCCTTTATCCCCCACGACTAGGCGGAGAAGCCCTCACTAGACCTCCTTTTTGCCACCACGGCAAGGCAGAGAACCTATCTCCTTTTGCTTCCTTCTGAAGCTGGCAGAGAACCAAAACCAAAAGCAAACTCCTTACCTCTACCGACCCTTCCACGGACGAGAAACTCTAGACAAAGATGAAGCAGAGCGATCCTTGAAGCAACCCTTGTGAATCCCCTCACAAGCTCCCCCTCATAAAATCCTCTCTCTCTCCTCTCTCTCTTTCTCTCCTCAAGGTCTTCTCAGGTCATGGCAGCAGCCAAAGGTCCTGAAAAATGTTGAACAAGAGCTCTTAAATAGAAGAGCTTCAAAGGAGCTCATTAATTGCAAGTAGCCGACTTTATCGTCCAGGCCGATATGGACA
>NW_021456829.1:486333-488833 GCF_001605985.2 Dendrobium catenatum
AACAGGGGAGGTCGGGTAATAGAATACCCTTCCGTAGTGTTACGATTCCCAATGTTAGCCATGGATCAAATTCAAAAAGTTTTCAAACTTTAATTTTCGAATCCCGCTCTGATACCACTTGAAAGTTTGTTCGGGATGTTAAGCCCTATGAACTTAGTCCCAAGCTAACTAAGAGGGGGGGTGAATTGGTATTTTAAAAACTCTTTTCACAAAGAAAGAAAATTGCATAAACCAAATCACACCACAGAAATAAATGCGGAATTTAAAAGCGCGGAAGCAAGAAAAAGAACACAGAAATTTATAGTGGTTCGGTCGACTCGACCTACGTCCACTCCTTGGAGGCACCCTCCAAGTATTGCACTACAAAACGTGACTCACTTTTAGCCCCCACGGCTAGGCGGAGAAGCCCTCACAAGACCTCCTTTTTTCCACCACGGCAAGGCAGAGAACCTACCTCCTTTTGCTTCCTCTTGAAGCTGGCAGAGAACCAAAACCAAAAGCAAACTCCTTACCTCTACCGACCCTTCCACGGACGAGAAACTCTAGACGAAGATGAAGCAGAGCGATCCTTGAAGCAACCCTTATGAATCCCCTCACAAGCTCCCCCTTACAAGATCCTCTCTCTCTCCTATCTCTCTTTCTCTCCTCAAGGTCTTCTCAAGTCAAGGCAGCAGCCAAAGGTCCTGAAAAATGTTGAACAAGAGCTCTTAAATAAAAGAGCTTCAAAGGAGCTCATTAATTGCAAGTAGCCGACTTTATCGTCTAGGCCGATATGGTTATCGACCTGGCCGATCAGTACAAAACTTAGAGGATCGGCCAGAGCATCGCCCTGGATACACTCCTGGACGATTGAAATTTGGCTTGATCATCCTGGCCGATCTCACGATCGTCCTGGCCGATCAGTTCAAATCAGAGGCAAATCGTCCTGAGCATCGCCCTGTTTTTGAGCTGGCCGATATTTATCGTCCTGAAGTAACTTAAGGTTTTTGACTAGATCGTCCTGGCCGATCCAGAGCATCTCTCTCTAAAGCACTCTAGCTTCACCGCCACCCCCGCCGGAATGGGGAGGAGACCGCCTGTCTCCCCGCCATACCCAGAGCATCTCTCTCTAAAGCACTCTAGTGTGAGAAATAAGTGGTGGAAAATGAAGAACCTCCAAAGTTTTTGGGTTCCTTGAAAGTTGTATATAGCATTAATAAAAAGGAAAATGGAAAGTACAAGGAGCTACACCATATCACTCTCCGCCCTAAACAAATCAACAAATGTTGAGGGTATCGAGCTACAAGGAACATCCATCCAAACAAAGCTACCAAAAATAGCAAGACTAGCACAAAAATCAGCAAGCCTATTGCTAAGCCGAGGAATAAACTGAAAAATAACTTGCTTAAAGTTACAAAAGAAGGAGACGTCCACATCATCCTCCCGATGGTAGAAGGGGTTCAGTGGATCGCAAAGCTCCTGTAGCCACTTGATAGCATTCTTGCTATCGCCTTCAATCACCAGGCCCTCACAATCAAGCATCCACTCCTCAATCACATCCCGGAATGCCAAAGCCACAAGCAGTTCCACCCTCGTGGGGTCGCAATGTTCAATCGTCTTACCAGCCACCGCAATAAGCCGCCTAGCATCATCCCGAATCACAAGGCCAAGTCCCATACGGTTGGACGGTAAAAGGGAGGCATCAAAGTTCACCTTAAAGCCAATTCGGAGGGGGGGGGGGGGGGTGCACCATAGCTTGGTTAAAGGCAGCCCAATGGGATTATTGATACACCATTGCTCCATCGGAGGCATATAAAATGAATTTGGAATTTGAGAGAGAATCGTTGCCGCAATCACCTTGGGGGTGCCAAATTGCCTACCGTGCTTCTTAGCATTGTGGGCTCTCCATGCTTGGTACACGGCATAGAAGTAGATTTTTCCCAGGAGAGGATTCGAGCCAGCAAGTAACCTCAGGGAGTCACTAACTTCAGCGACCGAGTTGAAGGAGGGGAGCATAATGCCCCAATCAGCAAGGCAGTCAAGAATACTCCTAAGGTGACTGCACCTAGTCGTGTAGTGATCAAGAGTTTTTGCAACGTTACAATCCCAAGGGCAAAGCTGGGATTCTGCCAGGTTCCTCTGATAGAGCCAGTAGTTGGTTGGGATAGCATCGCTGAAGACACGCCACCAAAAGAATTTCTCACGGGGGTGGAGTTTATGATGCCCGAGTCAAGCAAAGGACCACCCTCGTGGAGCCACGCGAGCTGCATAGGCCATAGCTATTACTGTCGAGCCACGGTTGGAACGGATCAGCTCGGGGACATCCCCATCATCCCCGGGACTAATAGTGATATTCATAATTCTGGTGGAAAGATCGCTATCAAAGTGAATCATCACTTTGACACGGTCCCACTCCCAGTTGTCATTGAGCAAATTACAAATTTAACCGTCCGCAAGGGCAGCAGAGTTGAGCAGGGTGGGCCACTGCTCAAGACGGCGATCAAGGATCCAAGTGTCCTAA
>NW_021456829.1:501333-526306 GCF_001605985.2 Dendrobium catenatum
GCAAGTAAAAGTAAATGAAGATAAGGAAAAAACACACCAAGATTTTTATAGTGGTTCGGTCAAAATATGACCTACGTCCACTCCCCGGAGTCATCCGCTCCGGGATTTTCACTACCAACTATAGTTCTCCTTTTTCCTTCGTTGGCAACGCGGAGAAGCCTTTACAAACCTCCCTTTCACCAACCCGGCGTGGCGGAGTGCCAAACTCTGTTTTCTCCCTCCTGGCGACGGCAGAGAACCTTATCGTTTTCTCCCTCTCGGAAAAGGCAGAGTACCTCGAGGTCACGGATGTAGACGAGCCTTTCCTTTGGAGATCCTCCCTCAAATTCTTCTAGGGGCACAGAAGGAGCAAGATGCAGCAAGTTCGGAGCAACCGTGTGATCTCCCTCACACCTCTTCTCCCTCACAACGCTGACCTTCTCCTTCCTTTCATCCTGAGTCACTTGTGATCTTCTTGAAATGTTAGTACTCAAGGACAATAGCAAATAAAATAATATCCAAAGAAAAGTTGTTTAAAAACAATCATTATTTGGCATCATCAAAATCTCAAACTCGGGGTCATGGATTCCAACAGGAAGATCGACCCCATGTGCTTGTGAACGAGTCCATCCAAAGAGGTTCACCAAGCATACTGGAAAGATGGGAGAGGTTGGCCACGTCCCAGTAGATGAGAGGGAGCTCCGGCAACCGGATCCAGATAGGAGACCATGCTAAAAATGAGGCGCCTGAGCCTATCGTTCGCCCGTCGACCATTAGTAGGGGCTTCAGCCCCCAGGGGCACGTGACATGGGATGCTTTCGTGTTGGTCATTTGATAGCTGGCATGGAGGCCCTGAAATATAGTTTCGAACGGACAATGAGCTGAATCCTTTGCAGACTACTTAAATTCATGACGGGGCATTGCACGTGGCAGAGTGACCTTTGCTGCCACGATCCACTGAGATCCAGCTTTATGTTGCAGCAGATTCGTAAGTGGCCAAAGGGAAATGGTTCCGATTGGAAAAACAATTTGTGACCACTATAAAAAACTCATATGCGGTACCCGGCCAGGATACTAGCATGCGGGACCCAAAAGATACAAGTTTCCAGGTGCGATATTACAAAGGCCCCAGCTGACAGCGTGCAAAGGCCGTGGCTGGCCGCTTGCGAAGTCCATGGATTCTAACGTGCTAAAGCCCTGGCTGCCAGCGGGCTCTGGCACTCACTGGCACTCTCGCTGGCAGCGTGCGGAGCCCCTGGCTGGCAGGCTGCAAAGGCCCTAACTGCCAACCAGTGAAATCCCTGACCGCCGATGCGCCCTTGCCCTGGCTGGTAGCATGCGGAGGTCTTTGCTTGCAGCATGCGGAGGCTTTTGGCCCTGGCTCCTGGCATGCCCAGGCCCTAGCTAACAGCGCACCGCAACCCATTCAAATGTACTAATAAATACTCAAGTAAGTGCTTTTTGGCATCGAGATGGCATGCTGGGAACTCATGTGTGCATGCACAAGTTAAAAGTGCATTTTTAGGGCAATAAAAAAAGTATGCTTTTTGGGCAATTTTGAACTTTCGGGGGATTTTGGGTACTTTTAGCCCTGATTGCCTATTAGAGGGAAGCTGAACGTGCTGAGGTGTTTGATATATTTTATTATCGAAGCTTCATATACGATGGGCAATGTCTTGATGCATACGGAATATAATGTATCCGCAAATCAATTAAGCATTATGTTGCTTGTGCCTTCAATTGTTGGTTGCAAAAGAATAATTAGACATGCGGAGGCTCTTGCAACCAGCATGACCAGGGCCTAGCTGCCAGCATGTCCAAACTTAGCTACTATACGTGCATTGCGGGAGCTCGCCCTCCACATCTTTACATTGACCCTTTGGTTTGCCTGTCGTAGGAGTTGGCTTACTCCTCGATACCGGGTGGAGCCATTGGGCTTGTTGATGTGGCAGTGCTTGAGACCGTATTGGCACATGAGTTGTCGTATGCTCTGCTTTGATTGATTGGTGGTTACGAAAAAATAAACCATCAACATAGCAGTCCTATCACTTGTTGCCTGTGCCTTCGATTGTTTGTTGTGAAGAAATGAGGTGACATGCTGCCTGTGCCTTCGATTGTTGGTTACGAAAAAATAATCAGGTGTGCCAAGTTACACATCATAATTTCCCCTCAAAGCCAGCGTGCTATTCACCCTTACGTGGAAGTTGCAGGTGTGCCTCGACCCTGCTTGCCAACACTTCGAGACCATGCTTGCCAACGTGCCCAAGGCTTTATGTATCTTGATGAATACGGGAAAAAATGTATCCGCTAGTAAATGAAGCGACATGTCGCATTTGCCTACGATATGATGGTTGGTTGCGAAAGAATAATCAGACGTGCGGCGGTTCGTGCAGCCATTGTGCCCAGTGTCTGGAAGCTAGCGTGCCCAAGGCATGGCTGCCAGTGTTCCTAGGCCCTGGCGGCAGCATGCAAAGGCCCTGGATGGCCCCTTTGCGAAGTCCATGGCTGCTAACGTGTAGAGGCCCTGGCTGGTAGCATGCGGAGGCCCTGGCTGCCAATGTGTGGAGTCCCTGGCTGGCAGCATGCGGAGGCCCTAGCTGCCAGCATGCGGAAGTACTCTACTACTAACGTCTAAAGCCCTGGCTGGCAACATGCGGAGGCCCTGGCTGCTAGCCTGTGGAGGCCCTGGCTGCCAGCGTGAGGAGGCCCTGGCTGGCAGCTTGCAGAGGCCCTGGCTGGCATCATACGGAGGCCCTGGCTGGCAGCCTGTAGAGGCCCTAGCTGCCAGCATGCCCAGGCCCTGGCTGACAGCGCGCCGTAGCCCATTCAAATGTACTAATAAGTACTCAAATAGGTGCTTTTTGGCATCGAGTTGGCATGTTGGGAACTCGTTTGTGCATGCACAATCAAAAAGTGTAATTTTATGGCAAAAAAAAATTTAAGCTTTTTGGGCCATTTTGAACTACGGGGGCATTTTTTCTGTTGTTAGCCTTGTCTGCCTATTAGAGAGGGAGGCTGAACATACAGCGGAGCCACTAAATCTTTATCGCAGAACTTGATTGTCATGCGAGGGATGAAACACTTTCCATCGATTATCGGATTCGAAGGATTGAATCGATATGCCAAGTCACTGTTGACCTCTATTTTCGCTCAAGCACTTTCGATCAATTCGATTAGACCTCGTCAAGCCCAATTCGAACTCGAATCAGTCTGAATTGAGTCGAATTAGACTTGACCCTGTGCGATCAAGCCTGAATAATTTGTTTTGACTATGACGAATTCAGTTTGATCCAAATTGATTTTTATCTGAGTTTAATTTGATTTAATCAAATTAATCAAGCCTAATCTGATACTAAATCAAACCGATTTTAATCAGATTTGCATCCAAATCCCTTTTCTGTGCCGTTTGAAATTTTCTCTGAATCGAGAAATTTAATTGGAAGTCCAGCATCATTGGTAGTGGTTCGTATATGGTCCTCGACAGCTGCAGGTCCTATTCACGAGTGTGAGCTACTGTACTGATGGATGGAAGAGGGCGGACTTCTCTTTTTGGTTCGCTCATGTCTTTACTCCAGCCGAAAGCCTTTGACTTCCAAATGGGCACTCTCTCCCTCTACCGTTTTCTTCTTTTTTCAAGAGGTGCTCGAAGCGGAAACGGACCGAAACCCCTCCCCCTCTCTGGCTCTTGCTCTTCTCTGTTCGTACGATCCTAGCCAGGCCGACTCTCCTCGACGGATCTGCTCCCGTCGCCCTCCCTCTGTCCCTCTCACATTTCTCTTGCTCACGGAGGCCAGCCAAGTCTGAAGCTCGTCAGAACCTAGCCAAGGCCGAACCCCTTCGGCGAACTCGTTCTCGTCGTCTCCTAGCTACCGACTCCACTATAGGTAATCTTCGCCTTTGCTCCTCTACCTCTTCCTCCAATCTTTCATTCACCTCTCCCTCTCATTTTCTCTCGGATTTTTTTCTTCTTCTCCTTGTTCTATTTCTTTCCCCTCTCCTCCTTCAAGAGTAACATTGGTTGAATGATTTGCTTGTAAGATAGAGGTGTGTAAGGCTTATTCTTCTCTGTTGCAGTAAAATTTCTGCAGCTTTTGTGAGCTGAACATTCCCTACTCTATATTTATTTCATTTAGGAAGATAGCTGTGTGATTTTTGTGAGATGTGAATGTGCCTTATAGCAAGTACTATGTTGTTCGAGTTTTTCTTACATAAAATTTGTAGGAATTTATGCATGTTGATGGTTGGCAGGAGAGATTTTTTTTTTTTTTTTTATCCTTGTTGCATTTCATAAAGTTTTTTGGAGGTGAGCTTTGAAGGACTATAAGAATATCATGACATTCCTTATAAAAAAAATGCATGTAAGGTGTTTGGTGAAATGCCTTTAAGAAGATTCTGGTAATATTTGGTTGGAAACTCATGAAGCATGTGGAGCCACTTAACTAAATGTTGGGTGAATTATTTTTTTATATTGGCCTTTGCAAGTTTAGACATCATTATGCTTGTCAAGTCTTCTTCAAAGTTTCTCTAATAAAGAGCTTAGTGCTTTCTTGCCATTGATGTTTTCACAATGAGTTTTGTTGACCCCTTTTCTAAGCTTGTGCTAGTGATAAGTTTGAGCTATCGTAGCACATATTTGTCTCAACATGTGGATTTCATGCGAGATCCAAGGATTGAAACCTTTTGAAATAAAATGTAGTAGACTAGCATTTTTTTTATCGCTAAGTTGATGTTTTGAATGTCTCTTTGAATAACAACTTTAAAAAAAAAAATCATTATCATGTGGAAAATTGAGGTGGGTATTTACATTGGCTTTGAATAGTACTTTCTTTGTCTTCTTGCTATTGTTTGCATCATAATGATACAAGACGAATTTTCGTTATGAGATATAAAACAGGGCTAACATTGCACTCTTTTTCCTCTTCAATTTTAAATGATGATTTGATGTATTCAATTTCAAATCATCTAGAAAAGGAATGTTATTAGCAAAGTGTTTTGTATGGTTCAAAGATCATCTGAGCATTTGGCCCATAAATGTTTTTTTTTTATTAGAGCCTTTTGTGGAGGGTTTTGTTGATTGCATTACTTGCATTACTTTGCCATGAAATGGGTTTATCTTGAAATTAACTTCTTATTTGAAGAAGTGTCTTAGCATGAAGTCAAATTTGTGAGTTTAGATTTGGGATGATCTTTTCATATGTTTGTTAGCTTGAAGCATGGAAAATTTTCTCTATATTAAGCTTTAATGGTCAATCCATGTTTTATGTTGAAAAGGTTTCAAAAGCATATATATTATTGGAAATCATTTCATGTTGGAGAAATCTCAAAAGTGGTTTATCGTTGGAAAGTAGCTTATGTGCAAAAGTTTTATGTTTGGCAAAGTTTTGACATCAAAGAATATTTACATTTGCGAATATATTTCAATATTATGTGCATTCATTTTAAAAGAGAACAAATTCATGTGTCGATCTATGTCGTTTGGGAATGAACAATGGGTTTATGAAAGTTGTACTTGAAGCATGTTATACATTTCAATACTTTAGGTGTAAATGGTGATAGTGTATAAAGTGACCTTATAATTTGATTCATAAAGTTTTTTTTTATGAATGGTTGGAGAAAGTTAAAACAAATGCATAGTCATTTTAAACTTACATATCCATGTGGTTTACGCCTTAAGGTCTTGTTTGTATCCATGACGGAATCATGCTTTCCTGCTAAAAAGGTGTTGGGACTTTGAATTGGCACATACTTTTTTTTCTTTACTGGCTCATTTGTTATTTTCACAAGTGTGCTGAAATTTGCTATTTAGGAATTAATGTGCTGAGACTGCTCCTTTCTGTTATATCTCCTGCTTGATGAATTGAGGGTAGCTTGTTTTTTTTAGAGGATAAAAAAAATGATGAGAATCTTTCGTGCTTTGATTTGAATTTCTTTATCAAACCGTTTTGGTAATGAATTTGATAGCATCGTTTAGCTAATATATCCATGTTAAGCTTGGACTGTTTGTGGATACTTCTCAGTTTTATAGTTGATGGGTTCTCTTTGTGATGCCTTTGCTAAAAAAAAAAAGCTAAAAAAAAGGGAAAAACTATTTCTTCAAAAGGTTAATTGTTCAGAAGAAGTATATTCCTATTATTTTTCTCTCTTAAACCGTGATGCAATTTTTCTTACAATGAAATATTGGTCAGATGTATACCTTTCATATAGAAGAGAACTTTGGGCATTTAGTAAATCACGATTGGTGAAAATTGATGTATATAAGATTGCTTCGTCTTATGATGGATTCTCTTCTTATGGTTTTGAAAAGAAAAAAAAGGTTATTGTTTGAGCTTTTGACCCATGAATGTGGATTTGCTATAAAAAAAAAAAGCTTTCCACGAAGGATTTCCTTGCTTAGTCTTGAGAAAAGTTTTTTTTTTGAAATGAGATTCTTATTTAGGAGAGTAGAGGTATTAGATTTGACTTATGTTAAGAAAGGTAGGGGTAGACCTAAAAAGACTTGGTTAGAAAATATTAGGAATGACCTTTCTTTATTAGATTTAAACGAGAATTTGACTTTTAATAGGACACAATGGAGAAAAAGGATTCATGTAGCCGAACCCACGTAGTGGGATAAAGGCTTGATGTTGTTGTTGTTGTTGTAGATTCTTATTTAAAGAATTTTTTTTTGGTATGAAAGCTATTTGTGAGTTTAAGTTTGGAAAGATCTTTTCAATTATTTTTTTGGCATGTAGTGTGGGAATTAGAAGCTTGTTGGAAAGTAGTTACACACCTCATGTCTTGAGTCGATATTGCATTGGATGATAGCATGCTCTTTTCTCTTAAACTTTGGGAGCAAAACAATGGCATAAGAATTTCTTTCTTTTTTCTAAGTACATTCATCATAAGTATTGAGTTTGAGAAGTCTTGTGCTATGTGATTTCAAGCTTGTTTATTCATGTTTGGCATAAAAAAAGAAAGAAAGAAAGGTTGAAGGATTACATAGGTAGTTTCTTTAATTCCTCTCACTAAAGCATGCTTCTCTCTGACTTGCAATCACATTTATCATTTCGATGCCATATGAGTATTTACTTATTTTTATATTTGGAAAAGTTTGAACTTATGAGTATTTCTCAAATATCACATGTACTATTGATAAGGATAGTTTATGTACTTATGGTTGGAGACTAGCTTATTTCACTGTGAATAGATTTTCTTCCGTTAGCATTTAAGGTAACATACATTTGTGGAGTTTAATGTTTCTATCAAGTTTGTGTTGAAGAGATTGAATAGTCCTTTCTTTTTCTTTTCCTTTGATTCTTTGTTGGAAGAATGGAGGTGATTTGGAAGTGGTGCCATGAGTTTTTCTTATGCTAGAAAAGTTTTGTATGCGATTTTACTTTCCAAAGTTTTATGAGTTACTTAATGTTGAAGAGTTTTATGGTTTGTTCTGTATTGAGGATATTTGTGATTTGTTGAAAATCTATTTTTTCATGGCTTATGTTTTGATGATTGACAAACACTATGTCTCTTGGACTACTTGTTGCTTCTAACTTTCAGGTATCGGAGATCGGACGATCAAGAAGGAGCCAAGTTCAGGATTGCGAAGGTTTAGGGTTGAGTCAGTCTGTACTTTTGATTTTCACCTTTTGAGTCTACTTGTAATGGTCAAAGAGACTGATGCTAAGTAACCCTACACACACACACTTGAGAGGCTTAGAATTTCTATTTTTGCCCACATCGGCCCGGCCGATATTTATATCGTCCGGGACGATCAGCTTAAAACAGAAAGTCTAAGTAAGGATTCTTAATTAAGACAGCCATCATTAACATATCGGTCTGGATGATACGTGTATCATCCAGGACGATAAGCTCAAAATAGAAAGAAGTAGCCGCCATAGACAGTTAAGGTATACTGTATTTTTAAATTATCGGCCAGGACGATCCAAGGATCGGCCTGGACAAAATTACCAAATTATGCCTTAACTGATCAGGAAATCAAGGGAGTAAATAAGGATGATTGATACGATCATATCATCCTGGACGATCGCAGGATCGGCCAGGAAGATCTAGTCAAAAACTTGAAGTTGCTTCAGGACGATAAATATCGGCCAGCTCAAAAACAGGGCGATGCTCAGGACGATTTGCCTCTGATTTGAACTGATGGGCCAGGACGATCGTGAGATCGGCCGGGACAATCAAGCCAAATTTCAATCGTCCAGGAGTGTATCCAGGGCGATGCTCTGGCCGATCCTCTAAGTTTTGTACTGATCGGCCAGGCCGATGTCCATATCGGCCTGGACGATAAAGTCGGCTACTTGCAATTAATGAGCTCCTTTGAAGCTCTTCTATTTAAGAGCTCTTGTTCAACATTTTTAAATACCTTTTTGCTGCTACCTTGACCTGAGAAGACCTTGAGGAGAGAAAGAGAGAGAGGAGAGAGAGAGAATCTTGTGAGGGGGAGCTTGTGAGGGGATTCACAAGGGTTGCTTCAAGGATCGCTCTGCTTCATCTTCGTCTAGAGTTTCTTGTCCGTGGAAGGGTCGGTAGAGGTAAGGAGTTTGCTTTTGGTTTTGGTTCTCTGCCAGCTTCAGGAGGAAGCAAAAGGAGGTAGGTTCTCTGCCTTGCCGGGGTGGCAAAAAGGAGGTGTTGTGAGGGCTTCTCCGCCTAGCCGTGGGGGCTAAAGGAGAGTCACGTTTTGTAGTGCAATACTTGGAGGGTGCCTCCAAGGAGTGGACGTAGTTCGAGTCGACCGAACCACTACAAATTTCTGTGTTCTTTTTCTTGCTTCCGCGCTTTTAAATTCCGCATTTATTTCTGTGGTGTGACTTGGTTTATGCAATTTTCTTTCTTTGTGAAATGAGTTTTTAAAATACCAATTCACCCCCCCCCCTCCTCTTGGTTAGCTTGGGACAAAGTTCATAGGGCTTAACATCCCTTAACGAACTTTCATGATTTGCTTCGTGATTGAGAAGATTTACAAGTGGCTTTATATCGAAAGGTTTTATGAGTCGTCTTTGGAAAGAGAAGTACTATAAACTATTTTATATCGGAAATTCTAATTCCCCCCCCCCCCCCTCCTCTTGGTTAGCTTGGGACAAAGTTCATAGGGCTTAACATCCCTTAACGAACTTTCATGATTTGCTTCGTGATTGAGAAGATTTACAAGTGGCTTTATATCGAAAGGTTTTATGAGTCGTCTTTGGAAAGAGAAGTACTATAAACTATTTTATATCGGAAATTCTTATGAACATTAACTTCTATGGTTTGAAAGCTTCTTGACGAATTTTTGTGAATTGTTTTATGTTGAGAAGTTGGATGATTCGAGTTTCACGAATTTTTTACAATGAGGGGTTTTATAAATCCTTCTTGTTGTAAAGCTTCATGGATTTCTACCCCACACCAAATTAAAGGAGGCACTTGATTATTTTGTAGGGTTTTGTGTCAAAAGATTTTAGTGAATGATTTTTGTGGGGTCTTGTGTAGTAGTTTATTTAGAAGTTTTTCATAGGGTATTTTGAGACTTCTAGCTTTGTGATTTGCTTTGTGTATTAAGGTTCTTTATTATCATTTTAGAGCAAGTTAATGATTAGTGTACGAATTATCTTTCTTCTTGGTTACACTTGTTTTCTAGATGGTTTTGGATTGTGGGTAGTAAGAGCATGTTGCTTTGGGTTTTAAGTGAGATGTCTATTTTGGGGGTTTATTTCTCTTTGTCGATTGGAGCTTTATTTAGAGGGTAGTTGAGTTGTTTCGGTTGAGTCTTACTCAAGTACCTTATTTGGATTGTGGGAATAATAAAGGGCATTGAAATGTTGGGTACACTTGACTTTAAAGAAGTGTGTCCAAAACAACAATGCCTACATTCCTTTTATTTCTAATTTTTATTCTTTTCTTTATACTTCTTTGCTACTTAGTATAGTGCTTTTATCTATAGATCCTTAAGTTTATTGATACACGTGTGAAAGTCCTAAGGGAAAAACACCCCATTTTGTATCCTATAACACTAGTGACACCTAAGGATAAAAATTAAGAACCGAGTCTTAGAAAACATAGACTTAGGGTGCATGTTCCTTATAGGTATAGAAACATCAAAACAAAAACTTAGTGACACGTTTTCCTAGGTTTAGTTCTTCTTAATCCATTAATAATCAACCAATCATTTATAACCTAACTCTTAAAATATATTGAGAGAAATACCTAATTCTTAATTAATTTATAATTAACACTTATAATCATTAAATTGCAAAAGCTAAAACATACACCTAGAATCAAATTTAACCAATCAATAATTACCCTCTAAACAATTTAAAGTTTAAAAGCCATAGACTAAAATTAGGAGATTAAACATAAATTAAGATTCATTAGGATAAAAGACTCCTAAATATCAAACCTTAGATCAATCCTTAAAATCAATCAACAAACCTCTTTTGGTAATAAATTCCTTAATCTACCTTTCTTTTCTAATTCATAACCAGCTAAATAATTCAACAAAATTGGTTTTCACTGGGTAACCCAGGCCTACGAGGCTATTAAGTTAGCCCCAAGGAGGGTGAAATAAACCTCACGGCCTCGGTGTGAAATAAAGGTGGTAATCAATCAAATCCTAAAATAAAAATCTCTAAAATCAATCCTAAAATACTAATATTTAAACTTCAATCAAAATCTCATTTTTGTCATTTAACAAATCAAAATATAAGTAACTTTAATTAAACTTTCCTACATATGACCTATCCAAAACTACACAGCCTACTCACACCATAGACTTGTTTGGTTAGGACACGACTTCTAACCCTAGGTTAGGCTGACATTTTTCTTTTGTTATTCAGTGTTTACTACTTATACATATTTTATAAATGTTAATATTAAATTTCTTGCTAGTTACATTTCTATTTATTTGCATTTCTTTTCTGAATGACATCTATACTCATTTGTATATTTTTCTTTCATTTTTCTTGTGAGGTGCATTGGAGTAATTCGCTAGCTTGAAGCTTTTATGTGGCTGCGCCACATGCTTTGTGTGGTCAAGAATGACTTGCTTACTCGGAGCTTTTAAGTGGCAGTGCCACAGTCAGGTATAATCTCTGCAACTTATAAAGTAAATTATTTTAATTAGATATCGAAATTGCTACACATCACACACGACTTGTTAATAGGTATTCTAGTATGTTTAGATAGCTGGCCTTAGAGTAGTTCACTAACCAAGCTTTGGCCCTATAAGTCAAAGCTTGCCCCCTTCTGTGAGCCTTAGAGACCGTTAGGGTCATTTAGGCCTATAGAGTAGGCCACCCAGTTGTGCCATTGGGCATCGTTATTTTCCCACACGAAGTGGGCATCACTAGGATTTTGGCCTTTTTGTGGTTTTGGGTATGATACCCCCCCCCCCCCCCCGGGTATGATCCCCCCCCCCCCCTCTTTTCTGTGAGCCTTAGAGACCATTAAGGTCATTTAGGCCTGTAGAGTAGACCACCCATTGTGCCATTGGCATCGCTATTTTTCCACACGAAGTGGGCATTGCTAGGATGATTTTCTGTACAGGTATCTTTCCTGAAGGGTACCCTTAGTGTGTTTATTTACTTTTTCTGTACTCAGAATGTCATGCATGCATTTTTTTTACACACTTTGTTTCACAGTGAACTTTACTTCCATTCATGCATTGCATCAGTAGACCTAAGGATATTTTTATAATGCATATATTTTATGCATCATATGTGGTGATAGGTCTATTCCTTTACATATTACAGAGTCTCAAATTTAAATCCTTGATTTCTTAGGATAGAACCTTCCCATCTTGCATACATATATGACGATTGGTTGTGCTTAGTATTTTAGCTAGCTTCCTTTTTTTTCAGGCAAGGAATAAGTCCAGGATTGCACTAGTTAGGTCGTAGATGTTAGTATCATATGTACGATACTACATCTCTTATAGATTTAGGATCTAAGGCGAGTGGTACGAGTGAACCACTATACGCCTTATTGGTGGGTAAGCTCTCCATCCTTTTGGAAGCTATAAATCCTACCCATCCGCATCACACAAATGACGCCACCTCCCTCTTTCTTTCATGTATGTTTGAGGTGTAGTGTCGTTCCTTTTTCTTCAGTTTTCTCTTCTTTAGACCGGCCGAGTGATGATTGAGCCGTGCATGATTGATTAAACCAAATTGAGCCTATCTTCCCATTTTATTACGAAAGTCTAGAAATTACTTCGCACTAAACCCATTAGAGAAGATAATCTAACGTCCTTAATCAAGAGTTTTCTTAGACCGAGGTCTAAGATGTAATTAACTACGGGGGCTTGCGCCCATAGAAAATTGATCCCAAATCTCATGAACTTTTGGGTTATATATATTATTACCCATCGAGGTTAGTAGGTGAAAGCAGCTATCCTCCATGGCTAATCGTATGTATAACTCCATCTGCTCTTCCATTGGCCTGCTTGTGTCAAGTGTAAAGGTCTACGATCATTTTGTCCTACGAGATAGTGTGATCGTACTCTTTGCACTTGAACCACTTGAGCAGAATCCTTTCGGAGACCCACAGTCACATGGTATCATTGGTATTATTAGAGTATATGCTCCTATGTCGCTTGCTATTCTACATCTTTTATGGATGTTCAACTGGCCCAAACTCAGCTACCATACGTGCATTGCGGGAGCTCGCTGTCCATATCTTTACATTGACCCTTTGGTTCTTCTGTCATAGGAGTTGGCTTACTCTTCGATAATGGGTGTTGCCATTGGGCTTTTTAATGTTGAAGTGCTTGAGACCGTATTGGCACATGAGTTGTTGTGGTGGTTATTTTGTGTGGCCAACCATCAATATAGTAGTCCTTTCATCTTTATGGTGCTCATATTGCGAGAGAATAATTAGTTATGCGGAGGTCCTAGCTACCAAATGTACTCATAAGTACTAAATTTAAGTTATTTGGGCTTCGAGATGGTATGCGGGGATCTCTTCTATGCATGTAAAACTAAAAAGTGGGGTTTGCTGTGCCAAAAAAATGTAAGCTTTTTGGGTCATTTTGAACTACTGGGGCATTTTTGGTGTTATTAGCCTTATTTTCCTTTTAGAGGGAAGCTGACATGCAACGGAGTAACAAAATTTTCCTCGCAAAAGTTGAGCGGCCAGTAAGGGATGAAATTCTTGCCTTCGATTGTTGGATGCGGAAGATTAAATCTATGTGCCAAGTCACTTGTAATCATTGGCATTATTGGAATATATGCTCCCTATGTCGCTTGCTATTTTACATCTTATGTGGATGTTCAATTTACCCAAACCTAGCTACTATTCGTGCATTGCGGGAGCTCGCTGTCCACATCATTACTTTGACCCTTTGGTTCGCCTATCGTAGGAGTTAGCTTACTCTTCGTCACTGGGTGGTGCCATTGGGCTTGTTGATATGGAAGTGCTTGAGATCTTATTGGCACATGAGTTGTCGTATACTCTACTTTAATTGATTGGTGGTTATTTTATGTGGCCAACCATCAATATAGTAGACCTTTCATTTCTATGGTCCTCATATTAATATGAAGATCAATGAAGATGCCATGATTGTTGCTTGCGATGCGAATCCCTTTATTTGTGGCATTAATTGTTTGAAATTCTTTATGTGTAATCTCTTCATCCTTTCTCAAGGTGTGGAGATTGATTCATAGGATGAGACCCATGTACCCCTTGCTAAGGGTGTCATTTCAAGACAATCTTTTGGCTTAGGCTGTCGATTTTGGGTCCCGTTATATTTTTGCAAATGTGGCTCATTCGAGAAAATTGCCCTTGGTGCCTTGAGCACATTGCTCATGTTGGTAAATTCAAAGGTGATGTTGCCATATATCTTCTATGCAACTTTGGTTCTTTGCCATCCCACCATCAATATTTTTGTTGGGGCTGGGCTGAGATCATAGTTGTGTCGTGAACGTGCTACCTGGTTGATCCTGCCAGTAGTCATATGCTTGTCTCAAAGATTAAGCCATGCATGTGTAAGTATGAACTATTTCATACTGTGAAACTACAAATGGCTCATTAAATCAGTTATAGTTTGTTTGATGGTACATGCTACTCGGATAACTGTAGTAATTCTAGATCTAATACGTGCACCAAAACCCCGACTTATGGAAGGGATGCATTTATTAGGTAAAATGCTGATGCAGGCTTATGCCCGTTGCCTTGATGACTCATGATAACTCATCAGATCGCATGGCCCTTATGCCGGCGACGCATCATTCGAATATCTGCCCTATTAACTTTCGATGGTAGGATAGGGGCCTACAATGGTGGTGACGGTTGACGGAGAATTAGGGTTCGATTCCGGAGAGGGAGACTGAGAGATGGATACCACATCCAAGGAAGGCAGCAGGCACGCAAATTACCCAATCCTGACCCGGGGAGGTAGTGACAATAAATAACAATATCGGGCTCTTTAAGTCTAGTAATTGGAATGAGTACAATCTAAATCCCTTAACGAGGATCCATTGGAGGTCAAGTATGGTGCCAGCAGCCGCGGTAATTCTAGCTCCAATAGCATATAATTAAGTTGTTCCAGTTAAAAAGCTTGTAGTTGGACCTTGGGTTGGGTCGGTTGGTCCGCCTCACGGTGTGCACTGCCCGCCTCATCCCTTATGCCGGCGATGCGTTCCTGTCCTTAACTGGCCGGGTCATGCCTCCGGCACCGTTACTTTGAAGAAATTAGAGTGCTTAAAGAAAGCCCACGCTCTGGATTCATTAGCATGGGATAACACCACAGGATTCCGGTCCAATTGTGTTGGCCTTCGGGATCGGAGTAATGATTAAGAGGGATGGTCGGGGGCATTCATATTTCATAGTCAGAGGTGAAATTCTTGGATTTATGAAAGACGAACCACTGCGAAAGCATTTGCCAAGGATGTTTTCATTAATCAAGAATGAAAGTTGGGGGCTCGAAGACGATCAGATACCGTCCTAGTCTCAACCATAAACGTTGCCGACCAGGGATCGGTGGATGTTGCTTTTAGGACTCCGCCGGCACCTTATGAGAAAATAAAGTTTTTGGGTTCCTTGAAAATAAGTTGCATTAAGCAATTAGAAAAACTACAAAAAGCAAAAAAGGCAACAGGGGGGAGAACTCTCCAAGAAACACATGAGAGGCAAAAACAGCAAAAATGCAAACAAACACAAAATAGATACAATGCTAAGGAAAAGGGCCTTCTGAGGAAGGGTTCTGGAGAGATGCACGGGCACCAAAAGCAAACCAGCCGGGGGGGGAGCCGAATAGAAGTGAAAACTGCTCAAGGAGCAGAAAAGCTCCCAAGTGCTCGGCCAGGCCTGCCCGATCCTCGTAACATCCCACAGATCCCTCAAAGAGAAGAGCCTCATAAAGCACCAGAGGGAAGAAGGTCCCCGCCCATAGAGTCATCAGGCACCTTCTTGCGCTTCCGTGGAACAATGGGGCCAAGTTGAAGGATCTCCTTCTGCAGCATAATCCCTCTGGAAGGAGCCTTTTTAATGACCATTAAGGACCTCCCAGCAGGGAAAGACGAGGCTCCAGTCACAGACCCAGGAGGCCGAGCAACAAGAACCACAATAGGGGGTTGAGACATCAGACCCGGGATAGTAGGGAGCTATTTTCGTGGCCGTCGCCACCTTTTAACGATATTCCTTTCCCCCAACTCCCCCAGACGCTCCGGGGAAGGAGGGCCTTAGTCAGGGCTATTGCGGGGTGGTCGAGAGGACACACTAGAAGGGACAAAAACTAATGGACTGGCTGGCCGTGTAGGAGTAAAAGGTTGCTGACGGGAGGGATCAGGGTCCACTAAGCACAAATCCGAGGAGGTTTCCTGAACAAGCGGGGCAATTGGAGGAACACGATGGTCAGTCCTTGCTAGTGGGGGAGCAGGAGAGGCAATTCAGGCATAGGGGCACCGATCAACTGTATGACCGACAAGCACGTAGGCAAAGCAAAAATTGGAGAGGCCCTCATACTCGATCTTATGGAAAAACTGGCCCCGAACCCCTTTGATCTAGATACCATCTCCAAGATAGATCAGGCCCTAGTCGCTAAGGTTTTGGGTAGGCGGATTGCCTTCCCCTTCCTCATCTCATAGGTCACCATGGGTCCTAACTCTTTCCCCTGCATCTTCTCCAGCACTGATGCTCGTGATGCCGTTCTCATGGGCGGTCCATGGTTTATTGCTGGCCAACTCATTGGAATGGATCTCTGGAACGCTTCCTCCACCCCCAACTCTCTCCATGGCCTTCACTCTCCGGTCTGGATTCGCCTGCCCCAGCTCCCGCTCCACTACTGGGATGCAAAGAATATTGCTCGTATGGCCAACATGTTAGGTGACCCCCTTTGGATGGACTCCCATACCAGCATATGGGGCAAATCATCCTTCGCACGTATTTGTGTCCTCCTTGATCTCTCGTAAAGATTGGTCCCCGGATTTTGGATCAACAAAATCTACGATAAGTTCTCCCAAAAGGTGGAGTACGAGGGGCTCTCCAACCTTTGTTTTGACTGTGGCCGGCTGGGCCATTCAACCCTTAAATGTGGAGGAAGGGTCTCCGCTCCGTCAGCTCCTCCCCCTCCTTCTCCCCCTGTGCCTTCCCCCACTAGCTCGGTGCCTCCCTCTGTTGCTGATAGCGATGGAATGGCGCCCTCCCCCGGGGAGGTTCCCTTGCCTGCCCCGTCACCCTACCCTCTTGTGCAAGAGGAGACTGGCCTTGGCAGGTGGAACCTTGTCACTCACCGCCGGCCAAAGAAATTCCCCGATCCCTCTCTGGCCCCGGCCCCATCTTCTTCGACTACGCCTCCTCCACCAACCGTGCCTTCGGATTCTACTACTGCTTTGCGGTGGCTCGATTCTCCAGGACGGTCTGCGCGGGTGGTCTTTGCTGCTTCAGGCCTCATGCCCAGGGGGCTCCGTTAGTCGGAGCTCCTTCGTCTCCCGCCGGCTCAGCCCGCCGAACCATTGCTGCCCCAGGCTCCCCTCTTGGGCTGCTTGCCTCCCTGCCGTGGAAGCGGAAAAAGGCCCCTTGTGATGGCTTTGGCGGGGACGTTCTCCTCTTAGGTGATCCATGATGGGCTCTCTGTTTACCAGCTACCACCTCCTGGCTCCCCCTTCGGCTAGAGCACTGGGACGCTGACCAGTCTTCGGTCTGAGTTTAATCTCCTTTTTGGCTTCCCCCCTGGCTATTTTGGGCTAGGTTCCTAGATTGTGGAAGTCGGTTCTCTGGGGTTAGCTCTGCTGTTGGGATCCTTTCTGTATCTTTGTCTGGCCCTCCCCTTTTATGTCTTTGGGGAGTTTGCCTTGCCTTATTTTCGTTTTTTGTACTTCTTTAAATTTTCTTAGTGCACTACTTTTTCAAGGAACCCAAAAACTTTGGGGAACCAAAAAATTTTGGAGGCTCTTCATTTGTTCCTTTTCATTCTCTCACTAGAGTTATTTTAGAGAGAGAAGCTTTGGGATGGCTAGAGGGGGTGGCCTAGGTCACCTCCTCCAAATGCGGGGAATTGAGGTGGTAGGAATGGCGGCAAGAAAGAGAAGAAGCAATGTAATATGTGGCACGTGCTGGCCACTGAGTAGGCCGACGGTGGGGCTCCGGTGGCTCAAGCTACTAGGGGTGGCTATCCATTCAGGTCATTGGGTATAGGTCGATTCTTCGCCAATGCTTCCAAGGGTGCTGCTCCTCTTGGAGCTTGGGATGGGAAAGGCACAATGCCGGCGGGCTCTTCCCGCCCCGGCAAAAAATATGTGCAAGGCTAGGCCAATAACAAGGATCCTTACAATCCGGTGGCTGCTACAATGGACGTACAGGTCATGAAGTTCACCATTCCTGAAGGAAAGTTTTCTCCTGGCATTACTTCTCCGATTATAAACTGGCTGCAGTTCGTGAGCTTATCATGAGCTCTATCGAAATGTCGCCTCCTGCTGGGGGTAAGCAAATGGGAAGACCGGGTAAGGCCCTTCAGGAGGTTGAGACGGGTGGAAGTGCCAGCCAACACTCGGATATAGAGGATGAGAGACTGCAGGAGGATATTCATTCCGACGTGCTCATTGAGACGGGGTCAGAAGGAATTGCTGAGTCTGATCATGAGGTATCTCTCGGGAGTGATATGGAGGAGTCGGGCAAGGACTCTACAGCCCCTTCTATAATGGAAGATGACTAGGAGGAGGCCACCGTCTAGCTCTTTGCTCAGGATGAACAAGCCATTGATTCGGGAGAGGTTGCGGGCAGAGACCGTTTGGCCGAACGGGACACCCAGGTGAGTCTAGATTTCATCTCTGGCTCGAGTGGAGCTAGGCCTATAATGGGTGTGAACGCTGCCATGAATGGCTGCAAAGTTGATAGCAATAGGTGTTAACAGCCATCCGGTACAACTGCTACCAAGCAGCTTGCTACAGGAATAAGCACACAAGGTGTTTGTGAGAATGCCCACAAGACCTAAAAATCTTCTTGGCCTCAACCACAACCAACCGAAGCTGCCAATGTGCTACCGAATGGATTTCCTAAGAGCCCTTTTCTTAGAACAAGGTTCAGAACGTTCCCATTGATAAGATGGCACGAGATCACTTCATGGCTAAGGACGGGTCTACCATTCAACCGGAGCTCGACTCTATCTATGATAACATTGCCAAGAGGAGATGGTTTCACTTCAGAAACTTTGAAGTTATAACCATAGCCCCTAACATGTTCATTTGTATCTTCCAAATCCATGCGGCTAGAGATGCCGTGCTCTCTACCGGCCCCTGGATCATTGTGGGTAATATTATTGGAATGGACAAATGGGATTCTACATGCTCGCCCAACTCACTCCACGGTCTTTGTTCTCCAATCTGAATTCAATTGCCCCAGCTCCCCCTTATCTATTGGGACATCAACAACATCACTCGCATTGCCAACTTGTTTGGGGAGCCGCTATGGATGGACTCCCACATGAGCAAGTTGGGGAGGTCATCCTTTGCACGAATTTGTGTTAGGATTGACCTCTCGTAGAAGTTGCTTCCGGATGCGTGGATCAACGGCATCCATGGGAGATTTTTTCAGACGGTGGAATATGAGGGTCTTACTAACTTCTGCTTTGATTGCGGTTCCATTGGCCATGCTAAAGGAAGTTGCCTCCCTAAGAACCACTCTAAAGGATCATTGCCCACTCATGGACAAATATCACAGCCCTACAAAGACCAACACGGGGAGCTTCCCTTGGCCAGTTCCCCTCCCAACCCGAGGCAGGCTTCTACAGATGAGGCCCATGATCATGAGGTGCAAGAGGATGGTTCCTTTGGCATTGGAACTTGGTTACCCGCAAGAGAAGGAACAATCCAAGATCCCCCACCGAACAGCCAGCTAAAGGACAGAAGAAGGTGACCGAGCCACGTAAGTCTCCTCAGCCCTCTCTTGAGAAAATGCAGTGATTGGAGGAAATTTCCAACAGAATTGTAAACCCAAATAGCCAATCTCCTCATGGCCAGAGAATTGAGTTCAATGTGGAACTTCCGAATCAATATGGATCATCCTCAGCAGTTAATCTCACCAAGCAACAGCATAAGGCATCCAAGGCATTCATGGAGAAGCAGCTATTCCAGTTGGTACCTATTGCCACTCTGCCTAGGAAGCAGAGGAAGAATTTACAAGATGACACTAGCAGGGACTTTATCCCCTTTGATGAACAATGAGGCCATACCTTAGTACATGCCTTAGGGTGCGGGTAGTGCTCATACTATTAAGATAGTTGCTATTTGAATGCTTTATATTTTTGCAACTTATGTAGTTTTGATTATTCCAAACATTATTGTTCAAATGTGTAATTATCTCCTAACAATTTTAGAAGATTTGTATTTGCTCTTGTGTGTACTAACATTTCAGGAAAAATGAACTCCAAACTACGAAGACTTCAAATCAAATTTAGAATGAGATACTTTGTAAAATTTGAAGTTTGCATTTCTTTGAAATTAAATTGAAAGGGAGTGATTGTAATTGAGTGAATAAAAACATACACACACACATAAGGAGATCATAAAAAATTTATACTGATCGTACTTGATGATATACGTTCGTACGGGACGATCAGACAGTTATCTCCTATTGAGCACATGGAACGAATAGGAACTTGCTTAAAAATTTTTGTAAGTCCTATTCGTCCAGGACGAATTTTGCAATCGTCCAGGACGATTGGTTCTCTGTAAAATTTTCATCCAGACGAAATTAAATTATCGTCAATGGCGATTGGTCCTCTGGAAAATTTTCCTCCAGACGAAATTAATAATCGTCCAGGACTATCTGGTCTCTTGAAAATTTTCGTCCAGACGAAATTAAATTATCGTCCATCGTGATTGGTCCTCTGGAAAATTTTTGTCCAGACGAAATAAATAATCATCCAGGACGATCGGTCCTCTGTAAAAATTTCGTCCAGACGAATAAATTTTCATCCAAACGATTAACCGACTTAGAACGGTTTTCAGCAGTTTCTAGAACCGACCTAGTATTAACCGTTCGTACCGGACAAACCTAGTTCGTACGGGACTATCAGCTGTATGAAGACATTTTGTACACATGTACAAATGGGGTCGTTTCAAATCGTTTAAGTAAAATCGTCCAGGATGATCCACGATCGTACGGAACGATCCACTGCGTACAGAATTGAATACTTGTAGTTTTTGGGCGATTTTTCTTGTCTTTTGTATAAATAGTCCAAATTAGACTGCCACCCAATCTTTTTATCATATGATCTTCATGCCTCTTTAGAGAATAGCCAAGGAGAGAGTGGAAGAGAGCATTCAAAGGAGGATTCCTACCATTGGAGCGAGAAGGCTTCACTTGGATTTCAAAGGTAAGAGTCTCTACTTGTGAATTGGGATTACTTCACTCTTTTCCTTCTTCCTTCTAGATTCTTGTGAGAAGATCTGTCAAGGAGATCCGGTTCTCTGCCGACACTTGGAGAGTGTGAACAGACGAAGGGTTTGCTGCCTACACTAGGAGAGTGTGAATAGCCGAAGGGTTCTCTGCCTACACTTGGAAAGTGTGAACAGCCGAAGGGTTCTCTGCCTACACTAGGAGAGTATGAAAGGATGACGTTTCTCTGCCAACACTGTGGATTGTGTAAAAGGACGACGGTTCTCTGCCGCACCGGGGAGTGGTGAAAAGAGTGTGTTGTAAAGGCTTCTCTTCCTTGCTGTGGGTGCAAAAGGAGAGTCACTATTGATATTAGTGAAATACTCAGAGGGTGCCTCTGGGGAGTGGATGTAGGTCTGGTTTTAGACCGAACCACTATAAATCTGGTGTCATTTACTTTACTGTTTTTACGTTTTCGCATTTTAATTCTTAGTCTTAAAAACTCTGTGGTTGAAAAACTTTTTCTACAAAACTTAAAAGAAATAATTTTTATTTCGGTTCAACAAAATTTTAAAAGAGGGCTTAAAATTTTTTAAACTACCAATTCACCCCCCCCCTCCCCCTCTTGGTAGCCTTTGGGACATTAACTTAGGCTTAACAACCTAATTACTAGACTCAACACATATGGCTGCCAGAGCAATGGGATACCTTTAGCCTTCGGGCTTTGTTTACTCCCTTTTATGGTATCTCCCCCCACTGGAGTTGTTCATTGAGCATTACTGGGACTTCTTGGGCATGTTATTGGGGTGGGCCTCCTTGTGAGTCAAAGGGGCTTCTCCTTGTTCTTGTTTCTTTTGTTTGGTTTTTTCATACTTGTATAGTCTTTTTCATAGCATTAGATCTTCCCACTTTTGTTTTTTGTCCAGGGAAGACAGTTAGTATTTCCATACATGTGATGTACCTTTTTTACTTTACTTAATCAATGCAAATGCAACTTTCAAGAAACCCAAAAACTTTGATTTCTCACAAGGTGCCGGTGGAGTCCAAAAAGCAACATCCGCCGATCCCTGCACGGCATCATTTATGGTTGAGACTAGGATGCTATATGATCATTTTCGAGCCCCAAACCTTTGTTCTTGATTAATGAAAACATCCACGGAAAATTCTTTCGCAATGGTTCATCTTTCATAAATCCAAGAATTTCACCTCTGACTATGAAATACGAATGCCCCCAACCATCCCTCTTAATCATTACTCTGATCCTAAAGGCCAACATAGTAGGACCAAAATCTTGTGGTTTTATCCCATGCTAATGTATCCAGAGCGTGGGCTTACTTTGAGCACTCTAATTTCTTCAAAGTAACGGCGCCGGAGGTATGACCGGCCAGTTAAGTCTAGGAACGCATCACCGATAAAAGGGACAAGGCAGATGGTGCACACCGTGAGGTGGACTGACAGACCCAACCCAAGGTCCAACTACGAGCTTTTTAACTACAACAACTTAAATATACGCTATTGGATATAGAATTACCGGGACTGCTAGCACCAGACTTGCCCTCCAATGGATCCTCGTTAAGGGATTTAGATTGTACTCATTTCAATTACCAGACTCGAAGAGCCCGGTATTCCTATTTATTGTCACTACATCCCCGTGTCAGGATTGAGTAATTTCCGCGCCTGCTATCTTCCTTGGATGTGGTAGCCATCTCTCAGGCTCCCTCTTCAGAAATGAACCCTAATTCTTCGTCACCCATCACCACCATGGTCGGCCCCTATCCTACCATCGAAAGTTGATAGGGTAGATATTTGAATGATGCAACACCGGCATAAGGGCCGCGCAATCCGACGAGTTATCATGAATCATCAAGGCAACGGGCATAAGCCCGCATCAAAATTTTACCTAATAAATGGAGTGAGCTGTGCAAACCCATTGAATTTATCGACTTTGATTGTTGGATGCGGAGGGATCCACTGTGGCACGAAGTGAGCTGTGCAAACCCACGGATCATGGTGGACTGGGGTTTCACTCGTCTGATCTGTGGCAAGGGCCATTGAGGGCTCGGTTGGCTCTCAATTTTATTCAACAGCCCAACACATTGCTGCACCGTGTTCTCCGGGGTAAATATGGCACGAACCCGTGGGCGGAATGGCTGGGACGGAATGTCTCGATTTTGTGGAAGGTGCTTAATGATGGGGCCAAGGCTCTCTGACATATTGTTAGATGGTGAGGTGCTAGAAGATATAAGGCAACATCACCTTTCAAATGTGACTTGGCATATCGAATTAATCTTCCACATCCAACAATCGAAGGCAAGAGTTACATCCCTCACGAGCCATTCAACTTCTGCGAGGAAAATTTTGTTACTCTGTTGCATGTCAGCTTCCCTCTATAAGGCAAACAAGGCTAATAACACCAAAAATGCCCCGGTAGTTCAAAAAGACCCAAAAAGCTTACATTTTTTTTGGCATAGCAATCCAACTTTTTTACTTTTACATGCACAAACGAGATCCCCGCATGCCATCTCGAAGCCCAAATAACTTAAATTTAGTACTTATAAGTAAATTTGGTAGCCGATGTTGGTAGGCTCATGGACTAGGCACGCTGGCAGCCATGCCCTGGGCACACTGGCTACCAGGACCTCCGCATAACTAATTATTCTTTCGCAATATGAGGACCATAGAAATGAAAGAACTACTATATTGATGGTTGGGCACACAAAGTAACCACCAAGACAACTCATGAGCCAATACGGTCTCAAGCACTTCCACATCAATAAGCCCAATGACACCACCCAGTATCGAAGAGTAAACCAATCATATGATAGGCGAACCAAAGGGTCAAAGTAAAGATGTGGACGGCGAGCTCCCGCAATGCACGTATGCTAGCTTAGTTTGGGCCAGTTGAACATCCATAAAAGATGTAAATTAGCAAGAGACATAGGGAGTATATACTCCAAAAATGCCAATGATAGCATGTGTCTTGACATATAAATTTAATCCTCCGAATCCAACAATCGATGGCAAGTGTTTCATCCCTCGCCTGACAATCAAGTTCTACGAGAAAGATTTTGTTACTCCGTTGTATGTTCAGCCTCCCTCTAAAAGACAGACAATGCTAATAACACCAAAAATGCCCCCGTAGTTCAAAATGACCCAAAAAACTAAAACTTTTTTTTGCCATAAAATTGCACTTTTTTCTTGTGCATGCATACACGAGTTCCCAACATGCCAACTCGATGAATAAAAGAACATATTTATGTATTATTAGTACATTTGAATGGGCTATGGGGCATTTGTCAGCCAGGGCCAAGGCACGCTGGTAGCCAGGGCCTCCGCACGGTGCCAGCCTGGGCCTCCGTACGGTGCCAGCCAGGGCATCTGCTCGCTAGCAGCCAGGGCCTCCGCACATTTGCAGTCAGGGACTTCGCATGTTTCCAAACAGGGCCACCGCAAGCTGCCAGCCAGGGCATCCGCATGCTGGTAGCTAGGGCCTATGCACTTTTACAGCCAGGGCCTCCACATGTTGCCAGCCAGGGCCCCCACACGGTGCCAGCCAGGGCATCCTCACACTGGCAGCCAGGGCCTCCGCATGCTACCATCCAGGGACTCCGCACAGTGCCAGCCAGGGCCTCCGCACGCTACCAGCGTGGGCCTCCGCGTGCTGCCAGCTAGAGCCTTAGCACGTTAGCAGCCATAGACTTCGCAAGGGGCCATCTTGGGCCTTTGCATGCTGCCAGCCAAGGCCTGGGCATGCTGGCAGCCATGCCCTAGGCACACTGGCTACCAGGCACTGGGCTCGTTGGCTGCATGAACCTCTGCACGTCTGATTATTCTTTTGCAACCAATAATCATATCGTAGGCACAAGCGACATTTTACTTCATTTATTAGCAGATACATTTTTTCACGTATGCATCAAGATACATAATCCATGGGCAGGTTGGTAAGCAGGGTCGAAATGTTGGCAAGTAGGGCCTATGCACACTTGCAACTTCCACGTAAGGGCCAATAGCACGCTGGTTTTGAGGGGCAATTATAATGTGTAACTTGGCACATCTTATTATTTTTTTGCAACCTATAATCGAAGGCACAGGCAACATGTCACCTCATTTTTCCACAGATGCTTCTTTTTTGGCATAGCAATCCCACTTTTTACTTTTACATGCACAGACGAGATCCTGTTGACCTCATTTTTGTATGAGGTCACTAAGACCC
>NW_021456830.1:0-691 GCF_001605985.2 Dendrobium catenatum
GAACTGGAGCCGGGCAAGCAAAGGACCGGATTTGAGCCGGTCGGACCGTGAAACCAGTGAACCAAAAACCGGGTGAGAACCAGCCAGTTAAGCTTAAATTCAATTTCCAGCCGTTTGATTGAGATCATGCAGTATTTTAGGTATTAGTAAAACATGTAAAACTGTAATAGTGTAAAATAGGAAAAAGTGTAAACCTAATTTTATTTTCTACTGCTCCCATAACTCTCTCGTAACTCCCGAAGCCATCCGTCTCCTCCGATTCTCTTCCTTCATCGCTGCAGCTCCTCACTCGTCCGTGCATGGATCATTGGCGAACTGGCCGACGGTGAGGAGATTTCTTCTAAGCTGCCCTTTCAACTTTTTCTTTTCCATTTTTGGCGACGGATTTGCATTCTTCCTTCATCGATTCAGCGCCGGTAACATTGATTCTCTTCTCTCCTCGTTATTTTTTTTTTAATTTCCTTATTTTTAATGTTTGCTTTAATTCTCAGAAAGTAATTAAGAAAAAAATTATGTTTAAATTGGTATTTTTAGTTTCGTCCACCGATGAATTAGGGTACAAAAATTTTTTATGTTTTGATTAGGGTTCACTGGAAGTTCAGGAATTTAAGCCCTCTACTTTTATTAGTCATTAGTGAATGTATTAGAGGAAAATTTTCTTTCATTTTATAAGTTTTAATAATATTATTAT
>NW_021456831.1:0-359 GCF_001605985.2 Dendrobium catenatum
GTGCCACTGGTGCCAGATTTATGGTATAGTGATCCACAAACCGCCTAATTTACTGCACCCTACTGTGTCATCTTAGCCATTTGAAGGTTGGGGCATGGTTGTAGTGGGTCTTAATGACCCTCCTTCCTTTAACAGTCATAGGTTCATTTTAGCTATCACTGATTACTACTCTAAGTGGATGGAATATATCCCTCCTAAGGAAGTCAAATCAAAGGATGTGATGCACTTCTTTCATAATCATATTATTTACTTATTTGGTATTTTGCACCGTATAATTTCTAATAACTGTCCATTATTTAGAAGTACCAAGATTACTAGATTTGCCTACCATCATAAAATCAATTGATGATACTCTTTGA
>NW_021456832.1:0-254 GCF_001605985.2 Dendrobium catenatum
GTAACCGTCTTGGTTTGCATCTTCTCAACTCGCTCAATCCTACCTGAGTACTGCTCGGAGTTCTTCACCATCGGTTCACTCTGCTTCAACTGCTCTCCTAATTTTCTTGTCCCCGCATCCCCTTGACCACCATCCTTCAAAGGACAGTGATCTCTCCGATGGCCAATTTTACCACAGCCAAAGCACATAATGCCAATGCCTTCGTATTCTACCTTCTAATAGAATCTCCCATTCCATCCATTGACCCACACTCC
>NW_021456833.1:0-698 GCF_001605985.2 Dendrobium catenatum
CCGGTCCACTGGACCGGTCTAACATAATGAGGGTGAAAAATATATGTATAAGTTAGCCAACTAAAGAGATAGGAGTAGTAAGGATTTAGTGTAAGTGAAGTGCATTAAGGATGAAAATAAAAAGGTACTTTTATTTGAATAAGATATTTAACCAAGGTGGATGAGATATGTTGCTAAACTTTTGAATGAAGATTGTGAGAATACGATTGACTTTAGTGACCTTAACATCTTAAATGAAAATAAAAATTTTTGTTTTTACCAATGTACTAGTAAAACTGAAGTTATAGAGGCTTAAAAAAAAATGAAGTGTGGAAAAGCTGTTGGACCTGATGATATTCCTATAGAGGTGTGGAAATATTTAGGAGATGAAGGAATTTCTTGGCTTACTAAATATTTTAATATTATTTTGAAGACTAAAAATATGTTAGATGAGTGGAGAACGAGTATGTTAATTCATATTTTTTTAAGAATAAAGGTGATGCACAAGATTGGGTGAATTATAGGGCAATTAAGTTAACATGTCATACTCTAAAACTTTGGGAGAGAGTTATGGAGCATAGGTTATGACATGATACTAATGTTTCTCAAAATCAATTTGGATTCATGCCGGGTAGGTATACTATGGAAGTTATACATTTATTAAGAGGTTTGATGGAAAAGCATAGAGAGAATAAGGAGGGTCTTCATATGATATTTAT
>NW_021456834.1:0-313 GCF_001605985.2 Dendrobium catenatum
TGTTAGAATGATCGTAATTGGTAAGAGACTGGGTAAAAAAGATCATTGTCTGGTGATGTAGATCAGAAGGACCATAGTAGGGGAGGGAGGTCCGAATGACCATACTTGGTAGGAGACCAGGGTAAAAAAAAACAATTGTATGGTGATGTAGGTCATAAGGATCATAGTAGACCACGGAAGTCGGAATGACCGTAGTTGGTAGGATATCAAGGTCATAAAGACTATTGTCTGGTGGTGTAGGTTGGAAGGACCATAATAGACGACGGAGGTCGAAAGGATCGTAGTCGACAGGAGATAGGAGTCCGAAAGATCA
>NW_021456835.1:0-308 GCF_001605985.2 Dendrobium catenatum
AGTTATTTTATTATTATTTATTAAAAGTGCTTCTAATCCATATTTTCTTTTCTTTATTGACATAAACTGCGAGGAATGGTACCGGTCGAGGGAACAAAAGGACAAGTTCAAAAATTACTTACGTCATTCTTAGGATTAGAATCCGGGTTTGTTGTCAGTGGTGCCCGACCATTTTACTTTTTTGCAAATTCTGGGTGTAATATGGACATTGGACATTTAATATTATAATTTTGGATTATTTAATTTGTTTGTTTACTTTACATATATTTGCCCCTGCGAGTAGCTTTCTCTCATCTCTCTCCTTTCTC
>NW_021456836.1:0-299 GCF_001605985.2 Dendrobium catenatum
ATAGTGAGCACTTGCTATTAATAGAAGTTGATGGATTTACGGCTCAAAATAAAACTTTTAGTGAAAGAATAAAAGAACTAAAAAATGAAATTGCATCACTCACATTAGGCCAGCCTAGCAAACCCCCAACGCAGCATGCATCACACAACTTTAGGAAGAGGCACTATCACACACATAGATTAGTAAACCCATTTCCTGGTGTTAGGTGTTTCTCTTGTGGCATGTTACGTCACATAGCCCACACATGCACAATTCATCGCATGACACACTTAGTATGGAGACCTAAACTGTATCTATCA
>NW_021456837.1:0-217 GCF_001605985.2 Dendrobium catenatum
GGTGGTTGATGAAGGTCAAAAGGGTTGTAGTTTGGTGGTTATATTTAGGTGATTGTCTAACGGTGGCATCAGTCAATTATCCAATGATGGTGTAGGGTGATTGTCATATGAGGGTGTTGGTTGATGGCCCAACAGTGACAGTAAGGTGGTAGGGGAACCTTAGAGTCTCAAAACTCTCTTGAATATGAATCTAAAGCCTTATTGATGTCAGAATTAC
>NW_021456838.1:0-357 GCF_001605985.2 Dendrobium catenatum
AAAGAGATCTTCCTTTCAAAAAGGCTACTTGTTCAACTGAAATTAATTTAAAAATCACAAGCAAAAGTCTATTTAAAATCAATTTTGCCGCTATCTTGTAAGCAGAGTTACACAAGCTTATGGGTATATAATTGGAAGGAGACAAAGGATTTTTTACCTTTGGTATCAGCACAATAAATTTTTTTTTCCATTCCTTACACATCTTTCCCGATTTGAAGATGTGATCGAAAGCCTTCCATAAATCATCCTTGATTATAGACCAATATGATTTAAAAATGAATATAAGATAATATCATGTCCCGAAGTAATGTTTCCCCCAAGATCTTTGATTACTTTCTCCATTTCTCCCATAGAAAA
>NW_021456839.1:0-318 GCF_001605985.2 Dendrobium catenatum
AAGAATAACCAAACAAAAGAAAAATGACTCTCATCACTTAGAATCACGATCCTCCTCCTCCTCCTCCTCATCATCATCATCATCATCATCATCAAGCGAGATCCAAATAAATTAATATATTCTGGAGTAGTAGGAAAAATGCATCTTGTCGTTTTACAAAGGTACTCCTCCTAAACATCCCCACTAAAGCCTCATTGAATTCGATTGTATAGTGGTAATGCTTTTCTTGCATACTTAAATAGTGTGCCTGTAGTTCCTTACTCTCCTCATAGAATTTAGTCACCCCTTTATCTGCTCCTTCAAATCAACCACTTGCTC
>NW_021456840.1:0-550 GCF_001605985.2 Dendrobium catenatum
ATATATAAAACTTGCATGGTTTTCACAGGCTGTGGATAGTCATTTGGACATACTTCGACCTGCCATTAAGAACTATGGTGGAAGTGTGGAAGTACTTTCTGTGAAAGGCGGAGACTGCCATGTAAGGTATACAGGACCTGAATCCATTGCAAGTGGGATCAAAGCAGCTATAAAGGAGAAGTTCCCGGATATTGTGAATGTAGTTTTCACCACCTAGTCTATATTCTTCATGCTCCTTGGATATGAAGCAGAACATCCACTCTTCGGCATTGTTCATATTTTTACTGTTCTGATTGCTATGGTTGTAAAGTGGTATAGTCTTGTACTTCAAGTCTGCAACTGAACTCCACAAAAAATTATGAATTTCTTAGAACAATTTATACAATATGAAATTTTAGATTCTTGCGATTAAAATGTAAATGAGATTTTGTTTGTTGAGCTAAGGTAAGATGGCAGGCCTAGCCTTTAAGTGGAGCTAAATTGGTGTCAAGTTACTGTAAATTGTGATAAGTTGAGGAAATTATATATATATATATATATATATACCAAA
>NW_021456841.1:0-228 GCF_001605985.2 Dendrobium catenatum
AAATAAAGCAAAGTGATCTCGGTCGTCGATCTTCAGCTCCTCGGATTGGCAAGGACGGTTGGATGTCCGCATCAAACTCTCTCTAATCTTATCTACCGCTAGAGCTACTCTAACCTTTCCATGTATATATTCGTTTTGCATTATTTCTCTAAGTGTAAAACCACTCATCCACTAGAGCATCCTCATCTCTGCAACACTTAACTTAATTTTATGCTTCTATTTCAAGGG
>NW_021456842.1:0-295 GCF_001605985.2 Dendrobium catenatum
TGTAGTGGCCTACTGATGCTTTTTTTGGATCCACACTAGATGGCCCTCCTTTGCAACTTGGTGTCGGTTTGAGTCTATGTTGATCCGATTGTGATTTTGGTTTTTTGTTGATAGTGGCTCTATTGAGGTGATCTAGTCGGGGTCTTGTGGTGTATCTTTCTTTCCTTTAATGTCATTTTCTTTTTGTTAAATAAAAAATAGTAGCCATCGATCAGGTTGCACAGTGCGGAAAAATGAGAATTTATGTAATAAATAAATATTTAAAAATTATAATTATTAAAATAAATTAAATGAG
>NW_021456843.1:0-252 GCF_001605985.2 Dendrobium catenatum
GCTATGACCAAAAAATATTCTTATATTCTCCACACTAGCAATGCATTCACTAATCATTGGCATCATCATCATAGACATGCCTTCTAGGTCATTCTGTCACTTAGTCTTTATACATGCCTTTCATTTATCTTCATCTATTGCTTCTCAATTTTTATATACTCATGATATTGCATAAAATGTCATAAATTTCATTTTAATGCCTCAATCTTTACTACACTATAAGAAATTTAACTATTACCGACGGCTACAACC
>NW_021456844.1:0-762 GCF_001605985.2 Dendrobium catenatum
TCTCGCTTTCCCCTCTCTCTCTCTCTCTCTCTCTATCTCTCTCTCTGTCTGCTGCTGTTGTTGGAGAAATGTCTCCTTACGTAATAAGAAGTTGAAATGGGTGGGATAGGGAGAGCGAACCGATTGGTTAGCGGATAAGGAAGGCGAAGGATGGAAACCGTTGGATCGCAAATGGAAGCGATCTAACCGTTCGAAAGGGGTGGGAAATAAGTTCGTTTGACCCATTTGCTCTACAGAATAATTCTTTGCAAAATTTTTATCAAATTTTTCTTAATCATTCAAAAAAAAACTATTTGATTTTTTTTTTTTTGCTACTAAATCATGCATGCAAAAATAAGAATTAAATTTTATAATTCATTATTTCTTTTAGTGCTAACTTATAAAAATAAAAAAATATTTATAATTGAATTATTTTATGCTTCAGATATAATTTTTTTTGATTCTAGCTGAATTATACATCTTAATTCTTTGAATAATGAAGAATAAAAAAAAAAAAAAAAAAAAAAAAAAAAAAAAAAAAAAAAATTAGGCAATTAATTATAACTGTGCATTTTAATAATTCTATTTATTATAAAAATATATTAATAACACATATTATTTAAAATGATATATTAATATATAAAAATTAATTAATAATACTTTGATTTTTTTTTTAACGAGTGCTTATAGTTTCTTTATTTGTATCATGGTAAGAAAAGTTTTGTGCTCACATGTAAGGGCAATATTTTTTTAATATTAATACTATTATTGACTTATCCTCTC
>NW_021456845.1:0-365 GCF_001605985.2 Dendrobium catenatum
TATCCATGGAGAGCAATGACCCCTTTTTAGTAATTTCCTCACTAATTTGATTTCCAAGAAATTAACATTGAATGATTCCTTGATTTCAATGCTCCTCCCCATGTTTCAATGCCCTAGAAACTTTAATGTGATAACTAATGATGAAAATTCTAATTATATCATCTTTGCTGCTCAAGATCCCTTAAGAAAATAAATCTGGAGCTTTGCCTAAAGTCAGCACACATCTAGGTTAGTAGATGTTTTATTTTATAACATTTATGTGTCAAGGTAGAAGTGAATACGATCATAACAACATATTTTGCAGGAAATTCAATGACCTATAGTTTGTAAATGATTATCTTAGAAGGGGCCTAAGCATTTAGGAG
>NW_021456846.1:0-376 GCF_001605985.2 Dendrobium catenatum
CTCCCATCGACCTGTTCGTGTCGAGTGTAGAGGTATGTGATCGTTTTGTCCCACAGGGATAGTGCGGCCATACCCTCTGCATTCGTACCCCACGAGCGGTGCTCCTTCGGAGGTCCACAATTGACTAGATAGTATTGATTTGATCGATTGATTCGATACGATTGATTTAACTGATCGATTGATTTTCTTCTGTGTACGGATTCTTCTGAGCATTGACGTATTAATTTATTGAGTTTGATTTATCGTTCTTCTATCGCTGCATTGACTATTGATTTCATTGACTATTAATTTCCGTATTGCATAGACTCATTGACCATTGACTGTTATGGATTTGATTGTCTGACATGCATATTGATAGCAGTACCGTGCTTTGATT
>NW_021456847.1:0-242 GCF_001605985.2 Dendrobium catenatum
TCACGCTCGTAGACATCGCGACGATCAATGACAGATGAGATGGTGTTGGCCTTGTCTTCCTCGACGATGGATTCGGCCTTGGTTAGGCTTTGAGAAGGCGGGGAAATGCAGGGTCTAGCGGCAAGGATTTGCTTTAGGGCAGCATGGTCGCGAGTGAGCACAGGTGATGTGGGTTCTGAGAGCATCACTATGCATTAGATAGTCTACAGATTGGAGAGGCGGCTAATCGAAGCAGAAATAGA
>NW_021456849.1:0-227 GCF_001605985.2 Dendrobium catenatum
TCCAACTTATTTTCTTTTAAAAGGATGTAAATTTTTTTAGATCTTTGTTTGATGTGATGCCTTTTATTGAATATGTATAATAATATTGCAAATAGATATTATTTTTTGACATATTAATTTAAATTTTATAAAATCTTAACATTCAAAATATAAAAAGCACTTATGTAAATGTTAATCACAAACATGCGAACTGCATACTTATTTATGTTTTGAAGATCTTCATCACC
>NW_021456850.1:0-225 GCF_001605985.2 Dendrobium catenatum
CTTTGGCAATTTTTTATTGTTTTACAGTATGCCACCTAATTTATTAAGCCTTTTATTTATTCTACTTTACCAGTGAATTTAAAAGCAAAATGAGCTTTAGTGTTGGTGGGAGTGGTTCAAAAGAGCCATCTGTAAAAATTGATAAGCCATTATGGATTAATGTTACAAAGTTAGGAAAAACTTTTGAAGGAGGGAATGTGTCATTCAAATGCAATTATTGTGGTG
>NW_021456851.1:0-1314 GCF_001605985.2 Dendrobium catenatum
TTGAAACGTGTCCGATAAAATAGTATTTAAATTTAAGCGGACACATGTGTCATAAAATTTAATGAAAAATATTTAAAACATATGTTTTCCAATATTTAATATTTTTTAAATAAATAAAAAGAGTGGTTCATTGCGAATCTCCCTAAGTAGCCACATATGCTTTAGGGTTATCCCATATTGCTTCACATTCGTCATCTTCTTCATTTACACGAGCAGGCAAAGGGCTCTACGTCATTTTCCGTTTTTCTGCAAGCAGGCTAGGTCAAATGTGCCTGATAATCAATTGGAGATTGCTTCTTCGTCGTCTTCTTTATTTTCGATGGTAGACAAGGATGTCGAATGAGCGATTGAAGGTTGGAGTTCTTCATCTTCTTCATTTCTGCAAGCATACAAGGTCGAACGAATGTAGTACATTCGATTGAAGCTTGCTCACTCATCGTCTTTATCATTTCTACAGACAACTAGTGCAACATGGCATAACACTTTGTCTTGTATGTCACTTAGTTCTCATCTTCCAGCTGGTGTATTGTTCTAATACCACTTGTAACAACCCAAACTCTTAATATTTGAGATATTGTCCGCTTTAGCCTAACAGCTTCACAATTTTGTCCTGTTGGTGTAACTTCTCAGGAGGTCACCCATCCTAGGATTTCACCAGGATCAGCATGCTTAACAACAAAGTTTCTTAATGATATTCTGACCATTACACCAAAAGGCACCTCAATGCTTAAGTGTTTAGCTTTTTTTTACTTAAGGGGTTTCACAGCTAGGGCGTCTGACTCATTCAATTTTCTCGCTTGCGTCTGCTTTGTCGAAGGTAACTCTCAATTTTCTTGATTTCCACTCGATTATCCTTACATATCTCATGTTCTTATCATTGAGTAGTCGCATACACTCTCCTTTAGGTCGATAAAGTCCATCCACAAGATATTGAAGACGTCCTCTAGGGTTTGGCACTCTCCAACTTTGTTGTTGCTTGTCGAAGGTAATACATTTAATAATACAGAACTAACGTAATATTGATCATGATTCTTCATTCTTGTTTTAGACTTCTCATTCAATTAACATAGAAAACATAATTGTGTTCCAAAAATAAGCTTCATTAGGTCGATCTTCGAAAGTCTCTATTTGTTTAACAAAGTCTCACTTTTTGCAAATCCGATTCTTGTTTTTGTTTTACAATATTTCATTATTATATAAACTCTCAATAACTATCTTTTTTACTTGTTATGGTAAATTAAAAATATTACATCCCACTAATCCCATATTTACTCTATAATTATATGTTGAAAAAAGAATGTGACTTTTAAACCT
>NW_021456852.1:0-215 GCF_001605985.2 Dendrobium catenatum
AGCTTATACTTTTCTTTGAAATAAAATTGAAAGGGAGCGATTGTAATTGAGTGAATAAAAATATACACACACACATAAGGAGATCATATAAAATTTATACTGATTGTACGGGTTGATATTAATTCGTACGGGACGATCTGACAGTTATCTCCTATTGAGCACATGGAACGATCAGACAGCTACCACTGGAGCGTGAAGGCTTCACTTGGAGTTCA
>NW_021456853.1:0-234 GCF_001605985.2 Dendrobium catenatum
TAATATTATTATTGCAATTATGATGTTTTCTTATTTTATATTTCACTTATCAATTAATATTTATGCACTTAGAAAGATTTAAAGTTTTAGATTATTGATTTTGGAAAGAATACAATTACTCTTGAAAATTGTACAAATGTACCAAAATCAAAAGAAATGCGCAAAGATTTGCAATGTGAAAAATTGGCACAAAATATGCCCAACAAGTAAAAAGATGCACAAAAATGTGCCACA
>NW_021456854.1:0-341 GCF_001605985.2 Dendrobium catenatum
TTACGAGCGCTATCCCTTTCAAGTATAAATCTTTTGGTTTGGGAGATGCTATTTTATTCAAGAATAAATCAGATTTTTTGAGAGTCATTAGGTCATTCAAGCATAAATCTTCTTATTTTGGATATGTTATCCCATTTAAGTCCAAATTCACTTGTTTGGGATACGCTATCCCATTCAAGCCTAAATCATCTTTCTTGGGAGATGTTATCCTATTTAAGGCCAAACCCTCTTGCTTTGGGTATGCTATCCCATTAAATTATAAATCCTATTGCTTGGGAGGCACTATCCATGTGTGTGTATTTGGTTTTGGTATACTAGCGAACAATGTATATATGAATATA
>NW_021456855.1:0-921 GCF_001605985.2 Dendrobium catenatum
GTTAATTGAATTTGAACAGCTTGATTAACAAATTAGCTAGAGAGATACGAAAAGTGCAAAAAATTGAAAATGGCCAAATTGACTAAACTAATTTGAAATAAATTTGATTTAGTTGGAATCAATTTCGTCTAAATTAGTCTCATATAATTGAATTAGATAACTGAATTCATTTTAACGAAATTCAATTTAATTAGATCTGAACTAATTCAATTTGATTTGATCCAGCTTAGTTTAATTTAATTTAATGCAAATAAAATTTTACTTATTCACAGTTTGAGTCGACTTGGATTTAACTTTCTCTATCTCGATTCCAAAAATGAGATGATGAAGATTATAAATTTGATTTGGAAAAGGAGGCCAACATAGCAAGGAATTGTCTACTGCTAACAACATTATGGGTCATGATAATGAGTCATTGTGCTTCATTAGTAATTTTATTCTTAACATATTCAAATCCAACAAGAAGAATGATAGAGAAATTGCTTTTACATATTCTAAACAATAACCTTATCATGCTGTTTAATAATCTAAATTAATATTTTGGATGAGTTTGATTCCCTTAAGCTTAAATTTTCATAACAATTAAGTTATTTTTTATTTTGCAAGCACAAGTATCGTAACCGTCTTTTTTATACTATCATGCTTAATTTTACTGCTCAACAGAGATGTCAAAAATTGACTCAACATGAAAACCCGACATAAATCCAATATGAATTTTTCGAGTTTGCGTCAACCCTTTTTAAGAACGGGTAAGATTCGGGTCGTGCCTTCCGACCTGTTTTGAATTATTGGTCAAGTTCGGGTCAATCCAGAAATCCAATTTTGACCCGCGTCTCACACACAAACAATTATTTATTTTTCTTTCACGCATTTTCCGCTTTCCCGTTCCACTAATCTAATCATCTCCCGCACACGACCGCA
>NW_021456856.1:0-278 GCF_001605985.2 Dendrobium catenatum
ATAGATTATTACAAACTGAAAAATCAGATAGTGTTACCGAACAAACATAACATTTGGGTTAAGATTTTTTTTTTCATATGTAAAATTGAATGCAATAATGGATCATAGTAACCCGAGACACCCTACATATAATATGAAGGAGATGAAAGGAGAATCATAGGTTATAAATGAAACTTGCTCCTACATGGTTTGAATAAGCCCTTATGCAAATCAACTTCTTGTGTACATAAACACATTCTTATAGATGGGCTGAAATTAGAGGAGGCTGAAATTAATGC
>NW_021456857.1:0-277 GCF_001605985.2 Dendrobium catenatum
GAAAATGACTAGAAGGAAGTGAGCAAGAAAAGAACAATAACAGAGGGACGAGGAGAAGAGTGCTTTGCTAATAACCGTTGAAGGAGACGTCGTAGGCTGCCACAACATAAGTCTGGATGATGGTACTCTCCTGAAGAGTGAATTGAAGGGTACTTGAGTATACCAGATTTACCGAGCAAATTAGTCCACAACTTGACGAAGATGAACCCTAGGAGCCCTGCGGCGACGTTGAGTGAGGGGATGATACTGGTAGTGAGATTAAACTTCATCACGATGA
>NW_021456858.1:0-1482 GCF_001605985.2 Dendrobium catenatum
GACGCCTTCTGTCTGCTTTCATAAGTGTTGCAGATCCTGTGGCATTGCGTTGTAGATTGTAGACGTCTTCTGTCTGTTTGCATAAGTGTTGCAGATCCGGTGGCGTGGCGTTGTAGTCTTGTGAATGCCTTCTGTCTGCTTTCATAAGTGTTACAGATCCGATGGCGTTGCGTTTTTGATGTTGACTCACCCTTTCTCAATCACCGGAGATGGATCTTTCTGAACTTTGAAGTCAACGACTGCTGATTTGGAAAGAACTCCTTTTAGGATCTTCGGTGTAGCAGACTCGTTATTTTTCAGTGTCTGTGGATACCATAACTGTTCTCCTCTCAAGTATGGAACTAAGAAGAGACTTTGAAACACCAGGAAGTTTGATTCTAATTTGTTTAAACATTTCCTCCCTTCTGCTAGAGGGTGTCCTTTTCGTACATAGAGTCGCCCTTATACTCAACGCACTTGTAGATCTTGATCACCATTATCGTAGGTGATATTTGTACTTGTGCCCACAGTGGTTCGTTGTACCTACGATATACCCACTGTTGTTATCCACAAGCGATTTGTACATATTTACAAGAACCCATTGTAGCCACTACGAGCTCCTGGAACTGTTCGTAGGAGACCCATTATTTTCGCACCTTATCCACCCTTTCACCAATCTCGGGTGGTTGTTGTTGGGTTGCATTTGTTTGTAGAGGACGGTCCTCAACTATTGGTTTCCCGTATTGTCATCTCAATCAACAGGCAGTTGTAGGAATTGTCGTAGGAGATTCCAACAGTATATATAGGAGGGGCACCCGTACGTTCCGCAGCCATTCGTAATTCCCGCAGGTACGATGCTCCCGATCTCATAGGAACTGTTGTAAAAGTCCACTATATTCTTTGTTTATACGTGTTGAGGTTGTAGTGTACTTGCTTGTATCTCCTTCCGTCGTACGTCTCGTAGGAGAGCGGGGCATTTATTTACAATCAAATGACATTGATTGTGCAAAGACTGTATTTGCTTTGGATTCTTCGAATACACCTTTATTGTTAGCCCATTCCATGTTGGATTCTTTTGCCGCTCGTAGATGAGCCACATTGAATGCGACAAGTTCTTTGTTGCTCGAATTTGATTCAAATCTAGATGTTCAAGTAAAGCTTGGGTTTGCAAGCCTTTGCATAAATCCTTGCATATTTGTTTTAGCTTGAGTTCGAGTCTGAGTTCAAATGTTCAGTCCATATCATTGCTCGTCTTTGCAAATTCAAGTTCAAGTGCTTTGGTTCAGGATCTTTTGAAGTTCTTGTAGCTTTAATTATGAGTTCAATTTGATTTGAATTTGGCCTCAATCTTTGATTTGAATTTGCTCTTTTATTAATCATTTGAGTTTTGTTCTGATTCAAGTCATCTGCTTGTGTTCAATCAAGTTCGGCGGCCTACAAGTCCACAGTTCATGTTCATGCTCAATAGTTCACTGCTCTTTCTCATTTGGTCCAAATCTTTTG
>NW_021456859.1:0-326 GCF_001605985.2 Dendrobium catenatum
AAGCTACCATGTATTATGATGGTAGAGTAAAGAAAGAATCAAGATATGTATCGTGAGCATCGAGGTGTGACACTTGGATATATATCTAAGAATCCACCGCTGAAAGGTCCCGACATAAGTGAAAATAAATATAGAGACCCACATGTCTAGAAATGTTTTTTTAAAGAATGGTGTGACATCTAGTGTGTACTCCTAGAGATCCACCATTAAAGAAATTCATCAAAAGTGGATCTCAAAGATGGTCCCTATAAAAAAAAATATTCTTGATGATCTACGCCTTGAGAAATTTTTAAATAAATCTCATCACTCTGCAACTATATCCTCTT
>NW_021456860.1:0-215 GCF_001605985.2 Dendrobium catenatum
GCCTCAATACCCGAATACGCAATTTTAAACATTGCCCCAACCCTCCACTTTAAGTGTAAGATGGTGAAATTTTCAATTTTAAATATCAAATCTTCCAATTTTTCAAATTTCCAAATCAAAGCCCAATGCGCTACTATATGCCAGATAACATGTACTCTATATGTATCTGATTGACAATTAGTCTTAATCTAAAGTTCTCTCTCATTATCGGGAGG
>NW_021456861.1:0-252 GCF_001605985.2 Dendrobium catenatum
GGTATAAAGCTATACAGATGGAATTTTAAGAAATTTTTATTAAAAATTATATTGATTTTCTATTAAAATTTTGTCAACAACTCATTTTCCTATGAATTTTCTTATCATATATTTATTTTTCCTGATAAATTGGTCGTTAGCATGCATATTATTTTTATTTATATACATTGAATAAATGTAGGGGTTTCAAATAACATAGTAGATTTTTTGATCACCCTTATTATATTTAAATGTTTTCAAGAAAGGATAAGT
>NW_021456862.1:0-260 GCF_001605985.2 Dendrobium catenatum
TTTGGATGCATCACTCCACTACAAAAATCTAACTGAAGTCTAGGAGAGCTAAAATTAGGACTGTAGTCATGGCTTTCTTTAGTCTCTCAAAAGTCCGAGCCGCTGCCACTCCCCATAAGAAGCTATCCTTCTTTAGTTACTCAGTCAAGGACTAGGCTATAGTACTATATCCCCTCACAAATCTCTGGTAGTAACCAAACAATCCTAACAAATCCCTCAACTCCCTCAGGGTCTTAGGTAAAGGCCACTTCTATATTGCC
>NW_021456863.1:0-555 GCF_001605985.2 Dendrobium catenatum
ATTATGTTAATTTTAATAATTTTTTTAATATTATTATTTATTACATCCTCCGGTTCGACTCTAGTTCGACAAATCCAAGCAATCGAACCATGAACCTCTCATTCTTCAAGTTCGTTGTCTGGTTCAGTTTTCACAATCTTGGGTTCAACAGAAATCTAACCAAGCAAGATTTAAGCATATAGATAATAAATTCTGATAATAGTTTTATTTAGGATACAAACCTTTAACAATGATGATGCTAACAAAATAGGCAAAGTAGGATAATTGTTTTCTTGTGCCTTGATCTTTATGAGGATTATTATGGTTATACCTACCCAAGAGAGCTTATTCTATTTCATATTTGTTCTCTTTGATGCATCCGCTTATATTTCCTTTACAACATCTCAAAAACCAGCAGAAGAATAAATTAATAGAAGATTCACAAGTTCATCAGTACCTTTTTTGCTTCTCTAGGAAAAGTTACTTTTAAATTTTTTATAAATTTAAATATGTACCCCTTCTTTTTAAGTAATGTTTAATTGCTAGTATATTATATCACACTTTGCAAACTTACTA
>NW_021456864.1:0-343 GCF_001605985.2 Dendrobium catenatum
TTGATATTTACTTTTAACTAGTTTTACTTATTTTATAATGCAAATGCAGATATTCAGCTCTCTCTCTCCCCTCTCACATTCTGTTTTCCTCTCTCTCCTCTCTCTCTCTTCCTCTCTCTCATATTCCCTTTTCCTTTCTCTCTCTCTCTCTCTCTCTCTCTCTCTCTCTCTCTCTCTCTCTCTCTCTCTCTCTCTCTCTGTCTCTCTCTCACACACTCTCTCTCCCTCTCTTTCTTCTCTCTCTCCATCTTCTTCTTCTTCTTCTCTCTCTCTCTCTCTTCCTCTCTATCTCTCGCTTCATCTCTCTCTCATTCCATTTTCCTCTCATTCTCCCTCTTATTCC
>NW_021456865.1:0-1019 GCF_001605985.2 Dendrobium catenatum
TTGACATCATATGAGCGAGTTCCTTTTTATTTTCTAAAACCACTCAATATATGTGATATATCATCAAAAAATTATCTTGATCAGGCACGAATCTCGAGGCAAAAATCAAGTGGGAAACTTCAAAAATTAAATTTGGGATCACCTAAACTCCGATTTCAGCAAACTTATAGTCAAACTGGGCGTCTTGAAAATACGAATCCAACAACACCAAATTCAACTCAATCTGAGCTCAAATGAGTCCAAATCAAGGACCCGAAGCGCTGTTGAAAAGTTTGAACCATAATTTGAGTTACCAACGAGCCCAAGATCGCTGAATTCCGATATTATTAAGATCTTCAAATATCTGACAAACGGTTCACGATCAAGGAATTCAATTTCGACCGTCCATCCAACCACTCCCCATTTACCCCTGATCTCTCACCTATTTACAAGTCATGCCACTCCATAATATCTATAAATAGACCCCTCATTTCTCTTGAGAGGGGACCCAAGCAAGAGAAGAATAAAATGATATGAGGGAAGAACTCCTCCTCGACCACCGTCGGAGTTCTGCCCTACACCCAAGTGACGCCAGAATTCTACCTAAGTGACGCCGGAGTTCTGCCCGACGCCTGAATTCTGCCCAAGCAATGCCGAAATTCTGCCTAAGTGACGCCAAAATTTTAAGTGACTCTGAATTCAACTTGAATACACAACTTGAGTGTAACTGGACTTCAATCCGGGAGTAAATCATTGTAACCTGATCGTCCTAAATTCTAAGGACGAGTCAATCTCTTGTATATCAAGCAAATACTAGTGGAACCTTTTCAATTGGGCGTGACCCCATGGTTTTTTTTTCCCTTTCTCGGGTTTTCCACGTAAAAATATGGGTGTCTTTATTTCTCTCATGTTTGTGTGCTAGATATCCATATAACGCTGAGACGAAAATTTTCTAACTCTATCGCCGCGTATATTCTAGCCCGCAACAATATGAAACTTGATTTTTAAGTTTTAAAGATGATTAATGTTGATGTGGATAA
>NW_021456866.1:0-995 GCF_001605985.2 Dendrobium catenatum
ACATTTTGACAAGGTAAGTAAGTATGTTATATGGTCTATGTAGGGAGGCCGGTGGTTGTGAGTAACCAGCTAGTACTATGATCAAAATGTCTAACGGTCCACTCGTTTAGAGCTCACATCTGTTCACGAACAGGTCTCGAATAGAAAATTTTTGAGCGAACATGCTGAAGTTCAGCTCGGTTAGGTTCATTTGCAGCCCTAGGGAAAAATATTAGGTGCGGACATCGGATGTAGAGATACACCCGGTCATCAACTAAAAATTTGATACATGGAGTGGATACGTTGTATTTATTTTTTACTTTATATATTTAATGTGTCAGTGAAACTTTAAGCCAAGAGAACCAAAAATGCAGCCAAAGCACATGTAAAGCACAATAAAAACGCAATGAAAAAGCACAACAAATGAGCAATCAAAGCGCAACTAAAGCCCATGTAAAGCACAATCAAAGTGCAGTAAAAAAAGCGCAACAAAAGAACAGTCAAAACACAACTAAAGTGTAACTAAAGTGCAGGTAAAGCGCACAAAAAGTGCCACCAAAATACACTATACGAGTCAAAATTTAAGTGGATGTCCGGACGTATCTCTACACTGGTATCCACACCTAATAATTTTCCCTGTTGTAGATTCGCACGTTCAAAGCACATTTTGGTAGAGGAAAGGGCAAAAATTTCAATTCAATTTGGCAAAATTTTTTTAGCCAAGTTGGCATTTCTATATGAAATTTCTACCCTTACAAAGCTAGTTTACTAATTTCTTCTGAGGGCAATTTTTAAAATTAAGTATCATCTTAATTATATTCAATCGATTAACCAACATTTAAAAAAAAATTAAACTCATTGGGCGACTTATATAAGACTTTAGATTTGTGTGTGAAATGTGTTTTTTTTTTTATTGTGAAAGCATGAAGAATAGTTTGATTTGTGGAAAACAATTTGTTCGAGTAAATATAGAAGGATATTATTTTGAGAGATATACTGTGTTTAGGGTATAGTTT
>NW_021456867.1:0-315 GCF_001605985.2 Dendrobium catenatum
ATTTTTTGGATACCACCTTTGTTTCACACCGAGGCCGCGAAGTTTATTTCACCTTCCTTGGGGCTAAGTTAATAGCCTCGTAGGCTTGGGTTACCCAGTGGTACATGGTATAATTAAGTAGATTATGATTCGGTTAAAGTTCAAAAGTTAATGAATTTTAATTAAGGTTAGTTGATTACTGATTTTAGGGTTAATTAATGAATTCTGGAGTTTTAGAGCGATTTTGAGTTTTATGAATACTTTAATCACTTAATTAAAGGTTCAAAAATTGACTTTTAAATTAAGGGTGTTTTCTGGAATGTTTGTATTTTATTA
>NW_021456868.1:0-1082 GCF_001605985.2 Dendrobium catenatum
ATCCACAACAACATTATAAGACTTTCATTGTACTGAAGTAACATATTTCAACATCCCGATAATTTGCAATTCAATTAAAACATCGCAGAATCCAAATTATTCGATAAAAATCTTCCAGAAAATACTCAAAACGTGCACGATAATCATCTCAGAAACATACCAAAAGTTACACGGTAAAACCTTTGTCAAAAGAAAATAATACCATAAATTCCCTAACGGAAACAAAATTCGGAACAGAAAACGCGTCAAAAATCTCATTTTTGAAAATTGAGAAAGGCGGAATGTGCCTTACCTCAAGTCGGTCAACTTTCCCAACTACGGCGACGGACGAAAACGAGTCGAAGTCGCCCAAAAATCCACTTTTCCTCTTTTCCTTCGGTTTTCTCTCTCCTGGGCTTTCTCTCTCTTCAAAAACGACATTATTCGAATATTTATCAAGCAGGTTCGTCCCGGACGATGTTCCGATCGTCCCGGGACGATCTTCTCTGGATAAAATCCTCCAAACAAAAATTAAATTCCAAATTTTCGTCCCTGGACGAAACTCTCTGTCTCGGTTCGTACTGACGGTTCGTCCCGACCCTTCCAGGTTCGTACAGACGAAAATGACAGATTTCTTCACAATTTCTTCAGTTCGTACTAACGGTTCGTCCCGTACTAACCAGGTTCGTACAGACGAAAAATAGCACAATTTTTTTTCAAGGGTTTCACAATCTACCCTTCTTAAAAAAAATGTCGTCCTCGACATTTCCAAAACAAAACGGAATCAAAACATATACGGATATGACTACCTCATATCCGACTCCTTCTCCCAAGTCGCTTCCCGTGCTGTTCTGTGTTTCCACTGCACTTTAACAATTGGATTTGTTTACTTCTTAACTTGCGAACATCATATGCCAAAATCTTCTCAGGTTCTTCCTTGTACTGCAGATTCTCCTGAATCTCAACCTCATCAGCAGACAACTTCTTGTCAGAATCACATATCCACTTTCTCAAAGAGGATACGTGAAAAATATTATACACATTAGACAGCTGGTCGGATAACAATAATCTATAAGCAGACTTATCAATCCTTTCAATAATCT
>NW_021456869.1:0-339 GCF_001605985.2 Dendrobium catenatum
GTAAACTAAAGGATTCAAGTGCAATGATAGTTGAACTTAGCACATATTCATCCCCTCAAACATACAAACTACATTCACGTTTCTAGGTTTCTTAGATGATGTCAAATCCAATCGTGAGACTCCTTAGAAATCGTAGGAGATCAATTCTCTCCTCTCCATGAATCCAAAATGTTCATTCAAAACTTTGGGGAACTCTCTCCCCTATGTTTTTCCCATTCATACATGATATTTGGAGCATCCTCGAGGCTCCAAATGTTGGATTGTGTGAATCCTAGCTCTAGCCTAGGAGCTATAAACCATCCCGTGTCTACTCTTAAGTCCTTCTTAGATCTTGCCAAA
>NW_021456870.1:0-221 GCF_001605985.2 Dendrobium catenatum
TCGGGACCTGAGCTTTGCCCAGCCGAATTCCCCCCACCTGAGCTAAGTCGCAGTGGGTGTCACATCAAAATCTTACAACTTTGAATTCATACGACCCCTAAAACATTCAATTTAGTACAATCAGAATGATTTGACTTAGGCTTCGTTTGAGACAGCTTTCTTTCTGCTTCTTAAAGCTGCTTCCTAGTACAAAATTTTTTAATTTTGTATTAAAAAGCTGC
>NW_021456871.1:0-412 GCF_001605985.2 Dendrobium catenatum
ATCATATCCTATTGATTCATATCTCAAGGATTTGATGTCAATAAGGAACGTATTAGTTCTGATAATAACCGGTATTTCGTGGTGCCATTTGGCGGCAAAACCACTCGGTTTAGAGGGCCCCGGGTCATAACCGTTTATCCCGCGGTGCCATTTGGCGGCAGACCGCCGGTCAGAGGACACGTATCACGTCCTTACTAGCAGGAGATTGTTTTGAGAATGGATCCTAGTGATATTTTCGACTAGGCATTTGACTCTTTTGTGAGCTGAAGTGAATTTTAATTTGTCCACCCCGGCAAACTGTTGCGGAGGGTGGATAGATTTTGCTTTAAGTAATTGATGGGTTTATTTCAAATTTAAATATCTTGGAATTTGAAATTTTTTGGAATTTTGGGTTTTTGGGTGGAGCTTGGAT
>NW_021456872.1:0-235 GCF_001605985.2 Dendrobium catenatum
AGTACCCGGCGATGGAGAAGCAATGTTTAGCCCTGATCTTCGCGGTACAAAAGCTTAGGCATTATATGCTTTCACATAAAATTAATTTGATCTCTAGAGTCAATCCATTGCAGTACTTGATGACCCGTCCGACCCTTTCAGGTCGTCTAGCACGGTGGTCGATGATACTACTGCAATTTGATATCACTTTTGTTCCTCAGCGGGCCGTCAAAGGACAGGCTCTAGCTGACTTTTT
>NW_021456873.1:0-330 GCF_001605985.2 Dendrobium catenatum
CCTTTGCAGGAGGAGTTTTTAAGTTGGGGCATTCACGCTAGAAATGTCCGAGTTTCCTACACCCAAAGCAAATTTTGTTAGAAGAAAACTAAACAATTTTAAAATTTTTATATTTACTCCGCTTTTGTTGATGTTCATGCTTGTGCTTCCATAGACTTTCAAATTTATTTTTTATCGATGTTATCTCCTTGCTTTCATCATCTACTAAGCCATACTCATCTGTGTGTTTGGCTTTTAGAACAATAGTCTTCTCATCACCTGCATCCAAAAATCTTTGACTCACACTTTGCTCATAGGCAATGAGTGAGCCAATTTCAGAATTTAATGCAC
>NW_021456874.1:0-261 GCF_001605985.2 Dendrobium catenatum
TTTAATTTTAAAATAATGAAGAATTATTTCAAATAAGAAATATTAAATTGATAAATATACTTTATCAATCTTTCTATGCTATTTTGTTTTATTCATGTAACAGATAATAACAATAATAATATCAATGGCATCTTAAAGTTAATAATATGCATAAATTATGAGCAAAACTTATATATAAATGGATTATATAAAATGTTTAGGCTCATAACAAAATTCATCTTTTTAACACAACTCCCCTTGGCCTATTGGTTGAGAGCTTAG
>NW_021456875.1:0-229 GCF_001605985.2 Dendrobium catenatum
GTCATGCCTCGCTTTATAATGGTGCGATGTGGTGAAAGAATTTATCTTTGCCATAATATTTGAAATTGGGTTCATTTGAACATGAAGAAGTTTTTTGGCTCTGAGGAGTGATGTATCTTGAAGATGTATAATATCATATTCTGTCACTTTGAAAAAACAACATGAAACTACATTACAGTAATAAATATATATATAATTTTTTGAAGGAAATTGTTTCCTTAGTTTTGTC
>NW_021456876.1:0-1220 GCF_001605985.2 Dendrobium catenatum
TATGAATAAGGCATAATATATAAGTGAATTCCAAGCACCCATAGTTTAATAGATATCAACTATCTGAAAGCAGTAGGGATAAATATTACAGGGAACAATGGAGTCACCTTGTGGATCAACAAGGTCGTTGCAAAGCAATACCTTCAATCCAAATCAACGGAAAAGAAAGCTCATAAAAACAAAATCTCACTTCAAGGACAAACAGGTGATCCTTCTCAGGTTGCTGATCATCCTGTTGTATTCTCGTCGTCCTCCTTACAACTACGAGAGAAATAAAACAATCAAGAGCTAAACAACCACTTTTGCAGTTTGTAAGATGAAATTGGGAGAGCAGAAGAATGAAAATCCACGCTTACATTGGAGAGGCGGTGCGAGATGCACAAGGGAGAAGAACTCGTAGATTGCATAGAGCCTCGGGCACGCTCCGCTAAACTCCGCCTCCACCTCAGTCGTCGCGTCCTTCTCACATGCGCGATCCCCCCGTCTTCGTCGTATTCCTCTGTTTCACATTTAACAAAGCGTCACTTTCTTATTTCGTGCGATAGAATTTCTAACCCGCTCAATTTGAGCGGGTTTCAATTTCGCACGAAAGACCTCATGTAATACACTGTTGATGCTTTGGAGGATTTACGTATGTTCCGCTCAAAATTAACCAAACGACCTAATTTAAGTAATACGCGTAATTACATTATTTTACCCTCCTAATTTTGCATACCAAACAACCCCTAAATATATCATGAATTTGAAAGCTCATTGATCAATTGCCCCAAATTCTATTATCATATACAAAATTATCGCAAGAAATCATTGAAAAATCGAAATCTTATTATGTAAAAGCAAAAAAAAACATTCTCTGCAAAATATGCACGTTAAAATTATGGTTTTCACTAAAAAAATACAATCTTTTTTTGTCGAAAGCTTTGAGACGTTGGAATTTTTATTATGTTAAGCTTTCACTATCATTTTTTTAGTCCCACATTGCTGAAGCTTTCTTAATGTTGTCAGATATAAATCGTTCATTTGCTGCAGGAAATTCCTGAGTTCAGCAACGCGAGCTTGTAACCCATGTGGAGCTTGTAACCCATGTGGGGGCAGTTGGGTGCTCTGAATGATTCATCTGAACCATTGGCTGATTTGTATTGGGCCGAATGTTGGCCCGCCCGATCCAAGATGGGTAGTTGAATGCTACTGGTTTAGGCGTAGGCCTAAATTAGTTGTGT
>NW_021456877.1:0-806 GCF_001605985.2 Dendrobium catenatum
TCAAAATCATAAACTCGGAAGCCCGAGTTGCAACAAAATCCAAATGGCAGTAATTTATAGTATTTCCTTAAAAATTCACAATAAATTCATTTTTATTTCATTTCATCTATTTCCACCTTCTATGGAACCTTTTAACAGAGTTTAATTATTGAAAAAGGAATTCAATGGTGATTGATTGTCATATAGAGAGTAATTGAATAAATATTATTTCCGAACTTCTTTCAATTGCTCAATAAATGTTCAATGAATTGAGCTCAAAGTTGCTGATATTGAGCAATGATACATTCATTATAGATCATTCATTATAGATCATAGCTTTATGGAATCAATTTGAGTTATGAGTACACTATAATTAAATTTCCCAATATTTAGGTCATAACTTGACCTAAAAATTCTTGAAATATTCTTACTCTCAATTCATATAAATTTAGGACACATGATTGCTATGGTTGGTTTACATATATATGCAAGGGTTAGATACATGATTGTTAAATCCTATTTAAGCATTGGTGACAATTAAGGATGACTTTAGTAAACTTAGAAAATTTCTAAGAAAACATAAACACCTCTAGAGGTGAAACTTCAACATAGAAAAACTTAGACACATTATACACAATAGAAACACATTACACCTTGATTTGAAATTAATTAACCATAAAACAAAAAATAAATCAAAATCAACCTTTAATCAAGGGATAAAACTTCAATAATTTATAAAAAAAATCAAATTAAAATTATAAAAATATGAAACCACCCTCAATCAACTCCAAATCAATCTTATAGTTAAGGAAAATTAAAATATAGAA
>NW_021456878.1:0-401 GCF_001605985.2 Dendrobium catenatum
CACCAAACCTCCAACCTGCTTTCAACTCTAACATTTCGTTTCAAACTCTTCACAGTACTTGTCTCCACCCAGGGGTTGGGGAAGCTCAGGCAGAGGAAGAGGAGGCTCCTACACCTACTTCTGCACCTGTTTCTTCACCTATTCCGCTATGTCAGCACTCTCAGCTAGATCAGCTAGTGGAACGCTTTGACCAATGGGAGGCCCATTTTGACACTTACATTATTACATAGGAGCAGCAACATGCTGAGGACATAGCCTCTTACGAGCAGCACCGCATAGAAAACTTAGCCCATTTTGACGCCTACGTTGCACACCAGCAGCAGCAGCATGACTAGGACATAGCCTGATTTGGTGCATAGTTTGCTACACTGACGAGCTACTTTTAGCAACCTCCACCACCA
>NW_021456879.1:0-321 GCF_001605985.2 Dendrobium catenatum
CTACTTTGTAGCCGTGGCTCGTGACAACCTTTGGTGGTGAGTTTCTTGCTCGGTTGGGTTGGCTATTTGGTGTGTTACTGCTCTCTGAACCAAACTATATGGTTTGTGCCTAGCTTCGGTGTAGTTGGAAGCCTCGACAATTTACTGAGCCCGTTAGGTATTAATTCCTCTGTATTTTCTGTAGCTTTTTTATCGTTTCGTTCCTATGCTTCTTGTACTCCATTTTTGGTTTTAATAAAGTTTGTGTTTGTGTGTTTTTTATTTTCTTTATTTTTTTTTAATTTTTTTTTAAATTTTTTTTATTTTTTTTTTTAAGTTTGT
>NW_021456880.1:0-305 GCF_001605985.2 Dendrobium catenatum
GTTTGAAAACAAGGATGCGAGGGACAATGTTTTATTAAAGGGTCCATGGTATGTGGCAGGGCAGATCATTGGGATTGATCAATGGACTCCAGGTTTATCTGCTAAATCCCCGAGGAAATTTACTTCTCCAGTTTGGGTTCGTCTCCCAAATTTTCCTCTGGAATATTGGGATGAGTATAATCTTGCAAGATTGGCTGCGTGTATTTGAGTTCCTCTTTTTATGGATGAACAAATGAAGTTATGGAACAGATGTGCTTTTGCTCGTCTCTGTGTTAGAATTGATTTATCGAAGAGGCTTCCTAAGG
>NW_021456881.1:0-257 GCF_001605985.2 Dendrobium catenatum
ATCTGCAATTGTGAATTCCATACTTGGTTCAAGACAATATCAAAATGCTAATAAGAGAGATAGTTAGATGTGAATATAAATTAAAAATTTGAGCAAAATTAGCAGGATTATGAAATATTATGTAGATTGATAAAAAAATTATAAGTTAATTTTTAAAAAGGTTGATGCAGGCAAGCTAGAAAGAAAGAGCCAATATAGGAGAACACTAGGACAACTAGAACAAAACTCGATTCAATCTAGAAAGCTGACATCCAAAC
>NW_021456882.1:0-230 GCF_001605985.2 Dendrobium catenatum
TCCTAAGAAACATGGAGTAGAAGATGATGATGTTGGTGTGATTACAAGTGGAGTAGAAAATTTGGGGAAGGGGAGAGAGCACCAAAGTAATGAAGGAGTAGGAGAAGACACCCAAGGAGTAGAAAATTTTGATGAAAGGGGTGAACCTTTACACATTTTGCCTAGAGATTGGAGATACTCTATAAGTCACCCCGAGGATTTGATCTTAGGAGACCCTTCTAGTGGAGTTA
>NW_021456883.1:0-228 GCF_001605985.2 Dendrobium catenatum
GGCCGTACCCTCTGCATTCGAACCCCCGCGAGCGGTACTCTTTCGGAGGTCCACACTCATCTAACAATCCGTGTGGCAATACTCGCATGAGACCCACAATAATAATTTTTTTTTTCTGAAGCTTTATTCATCTCTAAAGTTCATCAATACGCCCAAGACGTCCAATAACTGGCTTGATCATATCAAGCATTATGAAAATGAAAGACAATAAACATGCCATTGTGAAAA
>NW_021456884.1:0-1344 GCF_001605985.2 Dendrobium catenatum
TACAAAAGACTCAAGAAATGAAAAATGGTATAAACTGACTCAGACCTAATATACCTAACCTTGAGCTGATTCCAAATTACAGTCTTGATCTTGTCAACTTGAAATGTCAGTAGATAAGGCAGTCGTAGAGAAATAAGAGTCTTTGTTATCAACAAAATCATAAACCATGAAAATAGATCTGCAATAATCTCCCTCTTTTTGATGATGGCAAACATTACTATTTAAATTTGTAAGGAAGAAAATATTTTCTCCTAATCTCCCCCTCACTAGAATAAAACTTTAAAAATAGGGGAGATAAAAGAAAATTTGTTATTTTTAATTTTTTTTTTGAAAGAAAAAATATAAGTAAAAGGATATAAATTCAACAGTACGTTCTCCCCCTTTGACATTATCAAAAAGAGAAGGGACACATAAAGTCTTAAAAAGAAAAAGTTACCTCTTAGTTTTTGTTTAAAAAAAAAACTTAATAAGAAATGGATTGACAACGCATAACGCAGTAGAGGTAAGAAATTGAAAAATTGATAATTCAAGATAAAGTTTTTTATAAAGGATAAAAAACTTTTTAATCCAATATCTAAATCAAGGAATAAATTAGAAAATGAAACACTAATTTTTTTGAAACTCCTTCTATAAAACATATCTAATAGAAGATTAATGGACGAATTGTTGAATCAGGAATCATGATTTCTAAACTCAAGCATCAAAAATATCAAGGGTTTTCTTAAGCTTTGAATAAAAAAGAATAGGTCAGCATACTCCTCGTGGGCTCATTTTATGCCTCTTCTCAGTTTTCTTGCGCACTTTGCGCATTTTTATCTTTTGATACACTTTGTGTATCTTTCTCAATTTGGCGTCATTGCGCATCTTTTGATTTGGCGTCATTGGCCTTTTTTTTTATTTGCCATCATTGGCATTTTTTTTTAATATGGTACCTTTATAAAATTTTAAAAACAAAAGTAAGCCCATTCTATTGACCCAACGAACTACTTGATTAGGAAAATTGTGAGGTAGATTCAACAACTTTCAAAAGATTCCTATGCGATAGATAAAATGTAGGGAGATCAAAAAAGTTCAGTTTAAAAATCCAATTTAAATATAATGAAGATTTTAAATCAAAAGTAGAATAACTTTTTTTAGGAAATAGAGATTGAGAGTCAAAATTATGAGTTTCCTTTCTTTGACTGTTTTTGGAGAAGCCAACTGTAACTTATATAAGAATTTAAGAAAAAAATTGGAGGTAGATTTTTCATTTTAAAATTTTTAATCCATTTTTTTTTTAATTTTAAAAGGATGGTGATGAGTGTGCTGACAAAGAAAGAGAAAGTAAAGACACAATTAAAATTT
>NW_021456885.1:0-347 GCF_001605985.2 Dendrobium catenatum
TGAACTCCAACTCCTTGAAATCAATTCCAAAGGGTAGGAATGACATAAGGAGATATTTTCAAGTGTTTGAGAATTTTCTAGAATTTTTAATTATTTTAAATTAATTAAATATTAAATTTCAATTAAAATAAAATTAAGTTAAGGTTTACTTTGAAATCAAAAAGAGTTTATTTTTCATTGATTAAGATTTCAATTCTGGTCAATTAGAGGTATTATATGTATTTTTTGGATTTAAATTTGATTTATTATAATTTCTGGAAGTTTTAAAGCTTAATTAAGAGTTTAATTTTAAGTAAATTAATTAAGAGGGTTAATAGCTTCAAAAATCTGTGAGAATAATTTTTTGA
>NW_021456886.1:0-264 GCF_001605985.2 Dendrobium catenatum
ATCCATTTCCTCCAAGTACTGCTCTACTAAAAGTACTGGTGTGCGAATTTGCCCAAAATGTACCAAGTAGGGAGAGTCTTCCGTACAACACTTTGAAAGGAGTCAGCTAGGAGGCCGAGTGATATGAGGTGTTGTACTAGCATTCTTCCCAAGCCAGCCACTTGGCCCATACCCTAGGTGTTTCTGAAATAAAACACTGTAGGTATGTCTTCAAGCCCTGTTCACCGCTTTTGCTTATCCGTCTATTTGGGGGTGGTAAGCGAT
>NW_021456887.1:0-330 GCF_001605985.2 Dendrobium catenatum
TTATGTTTTAAAATAAAGTTATTAGATATTTTATTTTCTCACAATGATTAGTTCAAAAAATGGTGAGTTTATTCAGGACAAAATGGTACATATCCATTTTGTACTCTAGATATCATCTATATGAATCTAACTTCATACAACACGAACAATTCAATCAAAATTTTCCAAGGCAAAATTCAATTAACTTCTTTTTGGTGGAACACTAAAATAAAATTATCTAGTATTATTCCATAATCATATAATATGATTAGTTTTAAAAATACAAGTTTTGACTCACTCCCCATTGTGTGTGTGCACGGTGAAAGTTCATTAGGAATGTTAAGCCCTTAA
>NW_021456888.1:0-792 GCF_001605985.2 Dendrobium catenatum
ATTTTTAGATGGACACTTGAAATTATTAAAACAAAAAATGAGTCAAGCTCCCATTCTTAGATTGCCAAATTTTGAAATCATTTTTGAAGTTAATTATGATGCCTCTCATATTGGTATTGGTGCAATGCCTAGTCAAAAAGGAAAACCTGTTGCTTACTTTAGTGAGAAATTGAATGAGTCTAAGTCTAAGTATTCTACTTATGATTTGGAGTTCTATGCTATTGTGCATGCTTTAAACTTTTGGAGATGTTACTTGATTCAAAGAGAATTTGTTTTAAATACTGATCATGAAGCACTTCATTTTCTAGGTACAAATGCATACCTCTTGGATCTACCTAATACTATTGGAACTTCTCCTATATTTAATGTTTCTGACCTTTCTTTATATGAAGGAAATATAGGTGATTCTGTGGATGTTGAAACGTTACCACTTTGCACTTCTGCTTTGAACAAAGAAGATCAAATTGAAGATACTGCTGATCTGAAAAATCAAAATTTGGAGTTTTATGAAAGAACTACTGAAGCTTTCTCATCAGGAGATGAGATTTTCCCACCAGGGTGGAATTGATGCATTTAGATTTTTGCATTATTTTTGTTTTGAACAATATTAGTTGTATTTTCTATTTTTTGTTTTATTTTTATGCTATCCAATGATGGTGGTAAATCTAATGATCATGGTAGGAAAAGGTTTGGGTTATGCTTACCTGGGGTTTGCTGGCTTTGTGGTCCACCTTGTCCTTTGGGTTGTTTTTTTGTTTCAAGAGGGACTTGGCTGTTTTCGGTTTGAGCTTT
>NW_021456889.1:0-374 GCF_001605985.2 Dendrobium catenatum
AAAACACTCTTAATTTAAAAAATCATAAATTAAAGGCATTCAACTAGGTACCAAAATTTCTAAAAATCATAAAATTGCATAAAAAATTTCAAATACAGAAAACTTAAAGTTTAAATACTCTATTTAAAGTCTAATATTTTATAAAAATGTTGGAACCCCTAAGCCTTGCCTATTTCTAAAAGTGACTTTTGGACCCCTTTAACTTAGCAGGTAGGATCATCTCAGACCTTCTAAAATCAAATAATTCAACTTAAACTTCAGAGAATACTATCCTAAGTATTAAAAGTGACCAACCAACTAAATTAATTAAAATTAACCCCAAGATATTAATTCTTAAACCTTAATTAAAATTCCCCATTCAGCCTTCAACAAAT
>NW_021456890.1:0-318 GCF_001605985.2 Dendrobium catenatum
CAGCAGTTTCCTTCGTTCCACCTTGAGTACAAGGTGGCACTTTGGGAGGGGAATATTGATGGACCGACCAATTTGATTGGGAGAGAATTAGAAAATTTCCTAATCAAGAGGGAGTTGTTTCGGAAGGTTTTTAATCAAAATGAATTAATTAGGAGATGTTTCCTAATTGAAGAGAGCATATTTGGGGGCTGATTTAGAGGAGATTAATTATGAATTATTTTCTAATTGAAGAGGGCTGATTTGTGGGCTGATTTGGAAGGGATTAATTAGAAAATGTTTCTTAATTGAAGAGGACATATTTGAGGGCTGATTTGGATG
>NW_021456891.1:0-419 GCF_001605985.2 Dendrobium catenatum
TGCATCTTAAAGGTGAGATTCTTTGAGTTTTTGTATGAATTAATTGATGGGACTCACTACAAATACGATATCTGGATGTGCGTAAGATAGATCCTTTTTTAACTAATCAATAATATTGTTTAATATCTACTTTTTTCCTTCATCATTTTCTTCCATTTGTTTACCTGATTTAATTGGGGTCTCACAAGATTTCAAATCAATCATTTTTGTTTATTTCAGTAGAATTCATCACAACTTATAGTTGAGGGAGGAATATGAATTATTTTGATTGAGCAATTTCAATTCCTAAGATGAATTTGAATTCGCCCAACTCTTTAATCTCAATTTTTTTAGCCAAGGCTTTTTTATAAGAGATTCATTTTATTTATTGTCATCACTTGTGACAATTATATCATCAATATATATATATATATATAATA
>NW_021456892.1:0-220 GCF_001605985.2 Dendrobium catenatum
TTGGGATCAAATTTTCCTAAGGGATGTTTACCATTATGCAAGATGAAGCACTTGCACCCAAAGACATGTAAATGTGAAAGGTTTGGTGTCCTACCCTTAAGGAGTTCATATGGAGTTTTATTCAGCTTCGATCTAATGTTTACTCTAATTAAAACATAATATGCTGTGTTGACTACTTCTGCCTAAAAGTATCTATGAAGGGTATACTCCGCTAACATTG
>NW_021456893.1:0-212 GCF_001605985.2 Dendrobium catenatum
ATATAAGTTGAAAGGTATATGATTTGAAAAGTTGAAATATATATATATATTTTGTGAATGTGTCGATATTGAGAAGAAAAATATTTTGAAAAATGCTTATGTTGAAAATGGGGTGTATGACTATTGGGGAGTGAGTTATGTTGGTTAATCATTGAAAAATGAAATTGTTTGTGCCAAGAAGTGGTGGCTTTAGGTGATTGTTGAAAAGTAAA
>NW_021456894.1:0-209 GCF_001605985.2 Dendrobium catenatum
TCCGGTGGCGTGGCATAGCAGCTTTTGAATAGACTTATTCGCTGCTTTGCACAGGTAGACTGTCGTGCACTATTTGTTGATTTTTGTAGGTCAATCGTAGTGCACTAACGAGCCTCCTGACTCATTCGTAGATGCTTGTATTCATTGTAACTCTTTGGCACTTTGCTTGTGGCATTATATTGGGTACACTATGGGTCTTCTACAGTAGT
>NW_021456895.1:0-229 GCF_001605985.2 Dendrobium catenatum
GTCTAGAAGTCCTAGGATCTAGAGTAGATCCTAGGGTCTGTATTCTAGGAGAATCCTAGGTTCTAGATTGATCTGGAAGGATCCTAGGGTCAGGATAGGTCCTAGGATCTAGAGTCTAGATTGATATAGGGTCAGGATTGATCTGGAGTTTGGATGGGTCCCTAGTGACCTCATACAAAAATGAGGTCAACAATAAGGCCAAGATTGGTCATGGCTAACTCAATATAGA
>NW_021456896.1:0-364 GCF_001605985.2 Dendrobium catenatum
GGCCCCCCCCCCCGCCACATGGCGCGCTGCCATTGGGCGCCGCCGATCCTGCGCCAATCATTGGCGCTGGCGGTCAATTTGACCCGAAATGGTCAAAAATAATTCAGAAAAATGCCCAGAATTTGTAAAATTCATAGAAAATCGACTCTTTCACCAAATGGAACGTTCTTGGGCTCGTTGGAAAGGTAATTGAATTTAGTATTTACTAAAATTAAAATCAAGTTGATTTGGTTTCTGTATTGTGAGATATTTACAATGATTTAAATTAAGTTTTTTACAAATTTCTCACAATCCAGTGATCAATTGAGGCCCAAATTTTGGTGGAATATTATTGGGTATCTTAGGCATGTTCACTGATTTTTCT
>NW_021456897.1:0-319 GCF_001605985.2 Dendrobium catenatum
ATTTTATGATTGTGTCTCTTTCTCTAACCTATTTTAATGGCATAGTTTTCTCTTATAATCAAAAATCTATCTCAAAGTAAAAATAGTTTATAAAATTAAGATCTTTTCTTAAGCTTGCTTAAACAAATCTATCTTGTAATTATAATGTTTAAAGGTTTTTGTCACATCAAGATCCCTCGTTACTCTTGTCCTTGATTATTAACTATGTTTGTGGTAATTCTTCCTTATGTTAGAGAGAGAGTTCATATTCTCTAATATCTAAAAGATATACTCACGACTAAAATTTTTTAAAAGGTTATAAAAGAGAATGTAGCTTGCA
>NW_021456898.1:0-502 GCF_001605985.2 Dendrobium catenatum
TATCTGCGTTGTGGGCACTTGCCCTTAAGTGGTTAGTATAGAAAGATATAAATGTTTTTCTGTGCAAGTGGTCATGTCCAAGATGGGGTAAATGTCATGATTATGTTAATGCTATTTGCTTGCAGGCGCTGCTTAAAACCCCCCAAGAGGCATGGTCAATAGGGTAGAAGCAGTGGCCTAGCACTTAGCACTCTAAGTGCTAGGCCAATTTTTGGATGATTATATGCTTATTATATAAACTGCCTCCTGACTCTATTTTGCAAATTTGAGTCTTTTTTCTATTTCATATCATGTATTTGATTAGATTCAAGAAGTCCCAAAATTCTAGGTAAAAAAATTGTATTTGATTAGATCTAGGATGTAAAACTTGTGGGGCTTGATTAAAAAGAAGGAAGGATCGAAGGAGAATGTACCATTTTGGAGATGAAGCCCAAAGACCCCTCTGAAGGTTGAAGCTTGAAGACCCCCACAAGTAGAGTCTGTAAATTTGACTGGGTTGTAT
>NW_021456899.1:0-340 GCF_001605985.2 Dendrobium catenatum
TATATTCCAATTAGTCATCCCAAGCCAAATTCAAAACTTAAATGAAAAAAAATAAACCAACCATTTTTTTAGCTAGTGAGAAAAAGAAAAAAAAAACACATAAGCATAACTAATATAATTAACCAATACATGAAAACCAATTACGAAATTCAAATAGATCATAGAATAATGACAAGCTCAACGAAAATAGTTTGGCCTATCATAATTGCCAGAATTCTTTGCCAAGAAGACTTCTTTTCCCCCATCCAACCATGATGCAGGAACCCTTGCCTATATTTAAAACTGCACCCGAGCGTCGATGCAACAGCCCTTGCACACTTCTGATCACTGTACTCAATCT
>NW_021456900.1:0-230 GCF_001605985.2 Dendrobium catenatum
AAGTACTTAGGTATTCCTTTGTTTAAAGGTAGAAAAAGACTTTTCTTTTTGATGGCTTGCTTTCCATGGTGCACAATCGTTTGGTTTCTTGGGATTCCAAGTTTTTGAGTTTTGGTGGTAAGCTAGTTCTTATCAAAAGTGTTCTTGCCTCTATTCCTATTTATATTTTTCAAGTTCTTTTTCCTACTAAGACGGTGGTTTTGAGGATTGATAGAATTCTCAACAAATTT
>NW_021456901.1:0-436 GCF_001605985.2 Dendrobium catenatum
ACTTATTCTCGCTTTCGGATATCTTGAAGAATGTTATGTTTGTCTTTTAAGATGATATAATATTCTTCTTCCCATATCTAAATAAAAGAATGAATAATCTTTTTCAAAAAACACATTTCTATCTTTAAACAGATTCTAAAGAATTTCATGTTTATCTTTCGAAATAATATGTCTTTCTTTGAACTATGTTTGATTATAGAAATATCAATTTTTTTAAAAACCCTATTTTGATATTGAATCCATTGTAGAATATTGTGTCAATCTCTCGAGATTATATTTTATTCTCAATGTAGTATTTGATTACAAAATAGGAGAAATCAAAATCTGCGTGGGGACATAAATTTTCCCACTAAGGTTTTTCTGACGACTCCGCTGGGGATCAATCTTCTCTCCATCTTAAGTAGTGTTTTATACCCTTTAATCGGTAGTATACTTG
>NW_021456902.1:0-277 GCF_001605985.2 Dendrobium catenatum
CCAAATTTAGACCATTCTTAATTCCAATGAACACTTAGAAAAAGGAAATTTTTTTCTAAGAATTTTAGCAACCAAGGAATTGCTCAAGATTTGAACATTAGATAATTCCTTTTCCTTGTCCAAGATGACAACATTTTCCTCTCCCAAAATTTCAGGAATTTCACTTAATTTAATTTTAATGTGAGGTTTTTTCGTCCACACATTAGAGTTATCCAATTTTAGAGAAGTAATTGGAATAATCATGTCCTTCTTCACAATTTCAGCAAAACTACCTTTT
>NW_021456903.1:0-253 GCF_001605985.2 Dendrobium catenatum
ATCCACCTAACTATACGATAATCATAGCTCGCAATACTTTGTTTAAAAAATGTGAGAAATGAATGACATCCTAACTACATTACAATTGTTCGAATTATTTTTGAAGCACTATTTTAAATTAGATGACATTAGCAAGAGAGATTATTACGTGCAGTCACCAAATCATGCGGAGGCGAATCAGGATGTACCACGTCACCCGATACACAACACCTATACACAGCAAATTGATGATATTGCATGTCCTGATTGGCCT
>NW_021456904.1:0-256 GCF_001605985.2 Dendrobium catenatum
AATGCTACCACACATTTCAATAATATTAAAGCCAAAATCACAATATCATATATTGATATCAATATGATAAAATTACAATCTAACTCGAGATATCAATATAAAAACATCTAAATAAAAGAAAATAAAACAAACTTTCTTAAGATACCAACTAACACAAAAACTCCAAAAAAAAACACACAAAATAAATGCAACAGTCACTTAGACGGACCCTAATCTGGAGGAGGAGGAGGAGGAGGTGCAGCACCAAAGAAGTTGA
>NW_021456905.1:0-303 GCF_001605985.2 Dendrobium catenatum
TCATCTCCTTCTGAATCAAAATTTTCAGCTTCATTTTCAGATTCTGTTTCATTCTCCTCCTCTTCTTCTATCTCATTTTCATCTTCTATGAAATTAGTTCGTGGAGGATTATTCTTTCTGCAAGTAGCTGACAAGTGACCATATAACCCACATTTGTAACAAGGTCCAATTTGCTTAGATTGTTCAGATGGTTTATTTCTTGCTACCCCTTTTTCTTTTCCTTGATTTTGACTTTTAAAAGCTTTAAATTTCAGACCTGATATTCCCCCAGAAGTTTGAGATTGAGATTTAATCCCGCTAGTT
>NW_021456906.1:0-327 GCF_001605985.2 Dendrobium catenatum
AATCATTTTTTAGTAAAAAATTAAAATTTATGTACTAAAAAATTATTTTAAGTAGTAAGAAAGTTGGTACGGCTTTCTTATTACTTTCTAAAGCAGCATTCTAGTAAAAAATTAATATTTTTTGTACTAGAAAGCAACTTTAACAACCATATCTTTCTTATTGCTTTCAAAAGCACTACAAACATATCTAGTTTTTAAAAAAAAAATTAAACTAACAAGTATCTTTCAAACGTAGTAAGAAAACAGCCTCAAACGAAACTTCAATTAGAACAATATGATATTATAGGACTAAATTGGTCGTATACTAATAATTCAAAAACTATTTCG
>NW_021456907.1:0-223 GCF_001605985.2 Dendrobium catenatum
GGGAGTTAATGGGGGAGCTAAGGAGGAGGAGGCCGGCAGTTTCAAGAGAGGAAGGGGAGGAGTTTCAAGACAAATCCTGAAATAAATTTCAGGATTTGAAAATTGGGAGGGAGTTTTATTTGAAATTACATTTTAATTTCAAATGGGGGAGGGTTAATGTGACAATTAATGGAGGGGGGGGAAGTCTAGTGAGGCCGGCGGCATCAAGAGGGAGAGGAAAGGG
>NW_021456908.1:0-1422 GCF_001605985.2 Dendrobium catenatum
AGGGAGAGAATAGTAGAAAAGAGAGAAAAGTTCGCAGCTAATGCAATATGTACAATTGATGACTTGTCAAAGGCCTCAACCCAAATACTCTCCAAAACAAAAGTTCTCAAACTCTCTATGTTGTACATACTGCTCTCTAAACCCCTCAAATTATAACTCACAACAACTCTTAAGACTCCCCACAATACGAACTGAAACTCTCTAACAGAAACAAAATATCTAGCAAGTCCTCCAAAGTCTCTTCTATATAAGCTCCTACAGGTACCTTTGAGCTCTATCCTCTGCAATTGCAAGCCCTGGGTACTTTAACTACTAGCTATAAACACCTTCAAATAAGCAAATAAAATGTCAGTATATCATAAATAAATTGAATGAATGCTGATAAATCTAAGCTATTGCAGGTAGAACAGAGTACTAGAAAGTAAGAAAAGCTAAGTACGAAAAAGCTAGTAGAGCAATAGTGCGAAAAGACGGGTAGAGTAGTGGATTACTGTAATAGGAAAAAAACTACGAACACAAAATAAATAAAACACTAACACAATGTCAATATCTCGAAGTGTCAAAACTCTGAAGTATCAAGATCACAAACTCAATCAACTCAAACAAATTCATAACAAATTTTCAAACAATCAAATTTAAACTAAGGGGCAGCCTTGTTTATAAGAACTTGGTTGTAAGACCCACTACTCGGCAACTTTCGTAGGAAAGTCGTAAGCCCGACTTTAGAGAACGTTTTAGGTAAAAATTTACCTAACTCATAACCTCCAATTAATACCCTCGGCCACTTCTAATAGAAGCCGTAAGTCCGACATCTGAGTGAAGTGTTTAGGTGATAATACAAACCTAGACCCCTCACTTGGGCAGCCTAGTCTATAGGGCTTGGTTGTAAGACCCACACTTCGGGCCACTTAGCTTAAGGTTCTAAGTTATAAGACCCGTAGTTAGGCAAATTTCTAACGAAGTACTAAGACCTACCTAGCTAAAAATCATTGGGCCACCCTAGCAGAGGCCGTAAGTGCCTATCTAAATCTAATCCGATGAAATAACTTTTGCTGAAAAATCAAAAGCCTCAAGAAAGAATTTCATCTTTAATATAATATTTTGAAGTACAATAATTATAATTCCTATGTTAAAAGCATGTGGAATTTCTATTATAGGATTTTCTATCCAAATAGTTAAAGCCTACGGGTATCCTAGCCTATAGGGTTAGGTTGTAAGACCCACCAGTGGGCTACTTCTAAGTGAAGTCGTAAGACCCATGTTTTAGGAAAATTACTAAATAAATTAGAATGAACCTAAAACCTAAACATTTAAATTTAAACCTATGAGCATCTTAGTCTAAAGGATTAAGTTGTAAGATCCGTTTTTCAGGCTACTTCCTAAGTGAAGCCATAAGCCCTACCAATAATTAAAATTCTCAGG
>NW_021456909.1:0-594 GCF_001605985.2 Dendrobium catenatum
CTTCTGATGGTCACTTCAACTCCCCCAGTTCTGTGGCTCAAGCCTGGATAAGGCATTTCCAAGGGCGTTTTAATAGCCAGCATCCCCATTCTGGTAATATGAGGCTTATTCCTTCTGGTCCCTTAATCCCTGCTTATCTTGCTGAATCCCTCACTGTTCCGGTGTCCGATAATGAAATCAAAGATGTTGTTTTTGCTGGTGCCTCTTCATCCGCCCCTGGTCCGGATGGCTACACTTATCATTTCTATAAAACCTCTTGGAATATCACTGGGCACTATATTTGTCAGGCTGTTAAAAACTTTTTTGACACCGGGATTCTCCCTACCTGTGCTAAAGCTACTGCTCTGGTCCTTATCCCCAAACATCCTCATGCCTCCAACATTAATGATTTTAGACCTATCTCACTCTGTAACACTTTCTATAAAATTATCGCTAAGATATTGGCTAATAGGATGAAAGGTATCATGCCTCTTATTATTAATGAAAGTCAAGCGGGCTTTATCCAGAAAAGGTTGGCTTCTGATCACATCATTTTAGCTGCTGAAATTCTTAGAGATTTTAACTTGGGGTCTTGCAAAGACTTTTTCTGTGCTA
>NW_021456910.1:0-672 GCF_001605985.2 Dendrobium catenatum
ACAAACGAGAAGATAGACTAACTTAACCACGAGCCGCAGACTCTTCCAACGACTGGTGGGCCTTAATTGCGATTTGCTCATCTTGAGCTCTTTCCCTTCTCAAGCTCTCATGCAAGAAGTAGAAAAAAAAAACACAATTTTTCATTCAAATATTCATTCATCCCCCTCTCATGAAGAGGAGAAGGCCTTTAAATAGCCAAAGGAATAAAGAAAATACAAAGACCAAATTGCCCCTAAGGCTAACACATGACGAGACCCTTAAGCAAGGGCATACATGGAGAGAAATATAATATACTCATAAAACATAAAACAAAATACATCAAATATAATAAAAATCAAAAGTAGATCATGGCCGTAGATCATGCAGGTCTTCTCGCGCTAGAACTCATGTAGATGTCCTCATCATTCTCCTCGGCTGGGAGAAAACTCGACTCCGTCGAGTAGGTGTCTCAAAGGCTCTCGTAGAGCTATAAGTGAATCTGGATCCGATCTCTGTAAATCCTCTCGATCAATTCACGTATCCTCTAACTTTGGTTGACCTCTCCACCTTATCACATATCTTCTTCGTCCACCCTCTTTGTGGAAATAGTGTCATCATTCAGACTCATGTCAATCACTTCCGCTATAGGTATTTTTTTTTTGGAATATTTGGGAGTGGGGGTGGGCTTGGGT
>NW_021456911.1:0-2644 GCF_001605985.2 Dendrobium catenatum
TTGATTGGTCCCTTATCTGTCCCCTCACCTTCATTGTGTGATTTGGAATAAATCCCATCACAAAATTTAGGAATACTTCCGCTACATTAAGGTGTAGGTGCTCTCTTCCTTCTTCTACTTCCTCCACCAAATCCTCACTGTTAGTCTCTTCCTCCTCACAAAATAGAAAAACCTGGAGTGTGTGGTCCTTACACTGATGGCCTGGTACATATTTCTCATCATAGCGAAAGCATAGACCCTCCATTTTCTTGTCTTGTATCTCTGCCTCTGTGAGTTTCTTAAAGTTGGCTTCGAGGCGAACTCCCCCACTATTCTCCCTTGGTGCCTCCCGCTAAAATGATACCGTTTAGGTACTCGATGCCAATGAAATTGAGGTACTTCTATAAGAGCCTCCCGCAACTCTGCTCTTACTGCTTCTCTCCATGTGCCTCCGATCATCCGCTATATGTGCTAGCTCCATCGTTTCATTCAACCCCCCTCGGCCTTAGCAATCGAAGGTCTACTCGTATGTCGGGCTTGATGCCCTTCATGAAATTTTCCTCCATGACCGCCTCTAAAATTCCTTTGTCCAGACAACAACTCAAATGTCTCCCTGTATTTCATGATGGTCCCCTCCTGAGCAAGGCCAGGAATTGCTCATGTAGATCTCCATCCCAAATGGCTCAGAAACATTCCAACAAGCAATCCTTAAACTCCTCCCACGAGCGGATGGGGTATCTGGCCTCTTGCCACTAGAACCAAGTGAGGGCTTTCCCCTCCAGACATAGCCCTGCAACTATAAGCTTCTCCTCCTCTCTCAATCCATTCGCCTCAAAATACCTTTCCACCCAGTATACTCAATCCATGGGAATCCTCCCCTTCAAAAACTAGCATCTTCAACTTCCTCCTCATCGCTTCTCCACCCCAACTTCCTCTTCCGCCCATAGTTGCCCTTGTGTATCAAGGGTGGACATCTCACATTTCTTCCATCCGCCTCCCATGACCCGATTGCATGGCTCGGCTCATCCACGTCCCTCTTTGATTATCCACTCCCCTTTCCCAAATTGCCTCCCGTAATAATCAATCGCCCAACCACCTCCTCCATAACATCCACCATAAAACTCCCTTCCTACTGTCCCCTATTTCGGAAACCCTGATCTGCCCCTCATCGAACCATCAGGGGATGACTCTTGATGAAAGAAATTCTCCTCGTCGAGCTCCTCATTTCCAATCTCCTTTCCCTTCGATTCAGCCAAGGGAATCCTGGTTAAATCACGGTGAGGGTTAGCAATTGAAACCATCGGTGGAGCTTTGGATTGCATCTCCATTATCTTCTTCATAATCTGAAATTCCATAGTTGATACATTTCCTCCATCCCAGATTTGATTTGCTCCAATTCCCCTCACACACATTCACCTTCTTTGCTTCCATCTCTCCAAAAACCTCGCTCTGATACCAATTTGATGCATGTTGGAAGTAATAAAAAACAAACAAGAGAGAAGAAAAGCATAGGACACAACATAATGGTTGTTTTTTTGGATTTCTTCTTCAAAAGCAAAGCAATATACAATTGATCTACTATTCAAGAGGTAGATCAGCTCCCCTACAAATCCTAGCCGTCACTAGGAGACTCCTAAATAAAATTACAGCAAACAAAAATTCTGCATAACTGAAAATATAATATGATTAACCTTAAATAGGCTTCCCAAATTTCCTCCTAAACTAGCCCCTTTCCTTAATTGATTCTCAACCCAATGTTAATTTGATTTCCAAAATCAATTCCCACCCAATTATAATTAAAACCTTCCTAAATCAATCTCCCTCTATTTTTCTTTCTTACATATTAATTATTGAACTAAATCCTTCATGGGCCCAACAAGAGGGCCGAACCCCCCTCTTGCTCTACTGGCTCCCACCCAGCCCTAGCTAGATTCGGTTCTTCCAAATTGGGAAAGCACGTAACAAAAGACCAAGTAAAATGAAATAGGAACTAATGAGATTTGTATTCTAATATGCTCATTGAAGTCTCCTTTTGCTTCCTAAGCCATCCTTCTCTTCCGCTTGTCCATCTCCTTTTTTTTCTTCAAAACATTGTGCACATCGACCAACTGCATGGTACTCCAACACCACCATACACAATGCCTACACAATGTCCAGCTGATATGAGCATCAACATGGAAAATTTAAACCTTATTCTTATGAAAGACAAATGGATTATTGTTAAACAAAAAGCGACTTTTAACCTTTCACGTAATAATCAATAAAGTTGGAGAAAATGAAATAATGGTATGACTTAATAACTATTGAGGACATTGTTAATAGGTGTAACATCTATTTGTAATTTTTAGGGGCAGGTCATTACGGATCAAGATTCAGAGAAAGAAAGCAAAAAAAAACTGATAAATAGTGTACACAACGCATCAATAAAAATAGAGTACAATATGTACTGAATTAGAGGTGTAAATGAGTGGAGCCATGCCTAACTCGATCTCAGCTTGCCTGCCAAATATCAAGCTCGAGCTTGAGTAGAGCTCAAAGTGCGTGCTCGAGCTCTACTCGTACAATAAAGAGAAGCTCGCGAGCTAGCTGATGAGCTCGTCGTAAAAGAGCCAATCTACCGCGTAAAGCGCAAAGCCGAAGAAGAAAAAGACGATGTTGCGTTTTT
>NW_021456912.1:0-753 GCF_001605985.2 Dendrobium catenatum
TAAAAATTTGCAATTTTTTACTATCCTAGTGTGTGTGTTTGTGATTACCCAATTACAATCACTCTCTCTCAGACTTAAGAAAAGTATAAAAAGCATACAATTCAAAAATAGTAAACCCTAATCTAATTTGACTTGAATGCTTCAGCAGTCTGGTGTATGAATTCCCTGAAATTTGAGTACACACAAACAATAAAAGAAATATTTCTAATATATGTTAAGAGAAACAATAGTCAATACATTAATATTTTGGACTTATAAAAAACACACGTGATATAAAAAAATAGTTATGAAAACCAAGTTGCAACAATCTCCCCCTTTTTGATGATGACAAAACAATTATTAATTGAGTTAACATTTAAAACAATTTTTCTTCTTAGCTCTCCCGAAATGAATGACCAACTAAATAATAAGGGGTTTTAATGAAGATCAAAAACAACAAACCTACAAATAAAAAAGACACCAAATAAAAAATAACTAGAACAAAAACACGATCACGAACGGACATTCAAACATTCAAAACATATACAAACATGAACACACATTCATAATATACAAACAATATACATTATACACACACATCAATAATTAAACAATATCCTGACTCCCCCTTTTGATAATATTAAAAAGAAAAGTAAATCTTGAAATGAAAGGTTACTATAGATAAACCAAAAGAGTTGAAAGAGAAAAGAGTTTTAAACCAATTACAAATACAATATTAATTTCATAATACTAAAAAGAAAATTTTTAAAATTT
>NW_021456913.1:0-406 GCF_001605985.2 Dendrobium catenatum
GAGTGATTGTAATTGAGTGAATAAAAACATACACACGCCCACAGATAAGGAGATCATATAAAATTTATACAGATCGTACTTGATGATCAGACAGTTATCTCCTATTAAGATCACATGGAATAAATAGGAACTGGACAGAAAAATTTTCTAAGTCCTATTCATCCGGGACGAAATTAAAAATCATCTAGGATGATTTGCTCTCTGTAAGATTTTCGTCCAGACGAAAATAAATTATCGTACAGGACGATTTGCTCTCTGTAAGATTTTTGTCCAGACAAAAATAAATTATTGTACAGGACAATTTATTCTCTGTAAGATTTTCGTCCAGACGAAATTAAATATCTTCCATGACGATTTGGTCTCTGTAAGATTTTCGTCCAGACGATACAACCGACTTAGGACGGTT
>NW_021456914.1:0-301 GCF_001605985.2 Dendrobium catenatum
TTAAAAAATTAATGATGGATATTAAGATAAAGTTTTTAAACGAACGCTCAGGATGCTATATGGGAAGAATCACAAGCAACACTTTAATAGTAGTATAGATTGTAATGAGATCATTAAGTGCTATATTTGGAAAGGATAAACATGGCTGATTAAATTGAAATAAGTTGAATTTTATTTTAAATGGATTCAAGCAGATTTTGTTTTAATTAGATTTAATCGGAGAGCTCATCATAATCGAATTGAGATCTTGATTAATTAAATTGCAGCCGGTTTGATAAGTTTCAATTGATCTTATACTAAT
>NW_021456915.1:0-234 GCF_001605985.2 Dendrobium catenatum
ATTTGGAAGAGAGAATTGTGAGGATTTGAAAGGAAAATTGTGTGTGTATTGAAAGAAGTAGAGAAATGAAACGTTCAAAAGTAAAGTCAACAGTGCTGGAGCTCAAGCCCAAAGAAAGGTACGTTTTTTATTTTCAATAAATTTCAATTATTTTTATTATTATTTATTAAAAGTGCTTCTAATCCCTATTTTCTTCTTTATATTTGCATGAACTACGAGGAACGATACCGGTCG
>NW_021456916.1:0-882 GCF_001605985.2 Dendrobium catenatum
TATATATATATATTCTAATCAAATTTTTTCAAATTAATTGAATTTATTATTTGAAGAATGTAATATAAACTATACTAATTACTAATATGATAAACTCTTCTTAAAATTTAAAATTTTTTGGAAAAAAATGATCAAAATAGTTTAATTTTGTGTATTCGCCCTAAAAACTTAAAATTTTTTGGAAAAAAAATGATCAAAATAGTTTAATTTTGTGTATTCGGCTATTCGCCCTAAAAATCAGTTATATATTTTTAGAGGCCAAAGTCTCCATCAAAATGAACCTTTTAAATTAAAAAACAAATATTTGTTAGAGGCCCCACCAATAAAACAAACCTACAAAAAGCATACGCTCACAAAAATGTAGGTTGAAGGGAAAATAAGTCAACAAGTAATAAATTAATAATATTTTCATCATTTTTTAAAATCTATTTTTCAATTTCATCATTCAAATTAGCTTTAATCATTATTAATTCACCTTTTTTATAAATCTGAATTATTTTTTAGATAAATGTAAGATATTTTATTTATTGCATAGTTTTAAAAGTTTATTGAAATGGTCACTAATTTTGAATATTTTTTAAAAAATTGAGTTATTTTTTTTAGTTACGTTTTATATAAAAGAAATGTAAAAATCTAAAGTTACTTTGGGCATTTTTAAATGTAAATTAAATTATTAAAACAATTAAAACATAAAGCTCTTCGGTAATTGAGCAAGTTTAAATTAAAATTTAAGGATTGATATATAAATAAATAAAATTGGGAATTATTTTAAACATTTATATACATTTTATGAATAAGAACATTTCTTATTTAAAAATAATTTATTAAGATTTTGATAAAATAACTATTTAATGATGATATGAATGTTTAATAAATCAATTA
>NW_021456917.1:0-1025 GCF_001605985.2 Dendrobium catenatum
CGTGGACGAAAATGGAGATGGTCCCCATACATCAGAATGTACGAGATTAAACGGAGCGGACGTTGTAGAAACAGTTTTATTAAACGGTATTTTATGACTCTTTGCAACAATACAAGAAGTGCAAGAAAATTTGGAGGACACATTCTTAAGACTTGGGATGTCTTTGATAAGCGCTTGAAGTCGTCTTTGATGCGGATGTCCAAGTCTTCCATGCCAAAGGTGTTCCGGAGACAGTTGAGCTTGAAGTGCCGTCGGACGAATGATGTGGGGGTAACGAATACGGTACAGCCCGTTAAGAAGACGCCCATGAAGAAGTGGACGGCGGTGCTTTATATCCTTAATCGTGAAGCCGTTAGCATCAAAACTCACATTAACGGGATTGTCAGTTGTTAATTGCGAGACAGATAGTAAATTGTGAGATAGTTGAGGTACATGAAGTAGATTGCGTAATTGAAGCTTACGAGGGGTGTCCGGTAGTGGTTGAAGTCCTTGACCGGAGTGGAGAACAGGAAGTTGGGATCTGTTTGCGACCGAGACGCTTTCTTGACCAAGATAGGATGAAGGATTTTAGATGTTGCTCAGATCTAGCGTTAGGTGACTGGACGCGCCCGAGTCCACGATCCAGTCTAGATGGACGGCAGAATTCGGTTGAGAAAGAAGAGCGGAATTCGTTCAAGATGACTTTACACGTTTTTCTTGGATTTTTCACTCAAGAACTAAGCACATCGAGATAGACTATCAATTTATCAGACAACACATCAGTTCGGGAGCTATCTCGATTGCTCACATATCCTCGGAAGCTCAAATCACGAACATTCTAACAAAATCTTCTCCACAGCTCGCTTTCACGATCTTCGTACCAAATTAACCATTCGCTCCAAGAATGATTAATTTGCAGGAGGATGTAAGCGTAGCCGTTTACTACTTCACTGTATTTACCATCTTGCCATTCTCGGTCTTTTATATAACCTCTGTAATTCTCTCAATAGAAACAATAATATACTTTTCTATTTTCCTCTAATTCT
>NW_021456918.1:0-1243 GCF_001605985.2 Dendrobium catenatum
TTATGCACAACTTAATGTCAAATGCTTAAACTATTTTTTATGTGCACTTAAATCAGAAGATTGTATGAGAGTCTCTACTTGCACAATTGGTAAAGAAATTTGTGATTAACTTTGTATCATGTATAAAGGCACAAACGAAGTGAAACAATCCCGTTTAAATTTATTGGTGCATGAATATGAACTCTTTCGCATGAAACCTGATGAAATTATATTTGTCTTGTACATTAGATTTATCAAAATTGTGTCATCTTTGCATGCCTTAGGAAGAGAACTATCTAATTATGAGAAAGTCAATAAGATCTTATATTGCTTACTTGATAGTTTTGATGCTTAAGTCACTACAATATGTGAATCTAAGTATCTATATGTATACTCTATTAATAATTTGTTGGGCTCTTTTATTACTTAAAAGCAAAATGTGAGTCAAAAACTTTTGAATGCAGGTGACAAAAGGAAGAAGAAGAGCATAGCGCTGAATGCCGATGATACAAATAGCAACAATTCTAGAGCTAATGATAATAATAACATAGCCTTGATGACCTGACAGTTTAAGAGCTTTCTAAAGAGAAAATAAAAGCGCTACCATGACAGTAATAAATGTAAAGCAGCTAAATTTAATAAAGTTTCTCCTGACGTTGTGTGCTTTGAGTGCAGGAAGCCCTGATATTAAGTCTAATTGCCCCAATCTGAAAAATCACCCAACTAAGAAAAAGGGGGAATAAAAATTCAACTCCAAAAATGCAAGCAAAACACACAAAAGGTTTTCTGGGCAGAGTCAGTCTCGAATTTATCTAAATAAAAACTTGTGGAGGAGATAACTAATTTGTGTAAATACAATTGTTAACTCCGATCAAGAAGATGTACTTATGAAGATTTATTTTTAATTCTTGAGTAAGTGTATGAGTCAGATAAAAACTAAAAAAAAAACATGCTTGTTTAACAAAAGAACTTTCTGATTGGAAAAATGATCATGACATATTAGTTAGAGAGCATGCTAATCTTAAATATGAGCATATCACATTAGATAGGGAGCATGCATCATTACTAGATAAGTTTGATTACTAAAATAAAAAAGTATATTGAATTAACTAAGTCACATGATTCCTTGAAAAACAAGCATATTGAGTTGGAAAAAACATTCAAGGAACTAGAGGCACTTGCAATAAAACTATATACTAATTAGCATGCATTAAAATTTGAAGTTACAAATACAAAAGTGCAAATGAATTTTTACAAAAAAAAA
>NW_021456919.1:0-358 GCF_001605985.2 Dendrobium catenatum
ATTTAATCATTTTTTTATAAACGGCATGATCATTGTTACGGGCTAGAATATATGAGGAGATAGAGTTAAAATTTTTTTCATCTAAGCCTTGTATAGATATCCATCACACAAACATAATAGAAAAGAAATATCATAATTTTACGTGGAAAACCTTGGAAAGGAAAAAACTACAAAGTCACGCCTAGTTGAAAGGATTTAACTAGTGTTTGCTTAGATTATAAGTGGTTGACTCGTCCCTGAAATTAAGGACGATCATATTATAATAATCAACTCCCGAGTTGAAATTCAGTTACAAATGAAAATTGAGAATATGACGGCATTTGGTGGTCGAGCGGAATTTGGCTTCAATTGATGGTTG
>NW_021456920.1:0-217 GCF_001605985.2 Dendrobium catenatum
TGCGTCTCATCAGGGTATGTCTGCTTTACTTATTTCTGATGAGGAACTCAATGCTCTTGCAGTACCTTTTGAGTATGCTTTGGTAAGGAAATTTCCGGGCCGTCGTCCTCCCCTTGATGCTATTCGGAATTTTTTTTCAATCTTAAGCTTGGCGGTGCTTTTTCTGTTACTGTTTTGAATCAAAACAAATATTTTGATTAAGTTTGTGAATGACCTA
>NW_021456921.1:0-200 GCF_001605985.2 Dendrobium catenatum
GATCCCGGGAAGTCTTTCACGGACGCCCTCGCCGTCGGGGCTTACCATGCCATGCGTCGCGGAATCCTGACCGTCGCTTCGGCGGGCAATATGGGACCGATGCATCGCACCGTCATTAACTACTCGCCGTGGATGTTGACCGTCGGGGCCAGCACGCATGACCGGCAGTTTGGGACGGATATTGTGCTCGGCAATGGGAA
>NW_021456922.1:0-1477 GCF_001605985.2 Dendrobium catenatum
TTACACTCATAATCAATATATCTTAATAGGCATTATTACAAACACATGGCCATCACTATTTTTAGGGAAGTTATCTATAGCAAAGAGAAGAGCCAACGACTAGGGTAGAGGAGGTGGACGAGTCCGACGATTGGAGCAGAAGTTCGGGGCGTGCAACTCAAGGAGACCGGAGAGGAGAGGGGTCAAAATCTTTGGCTTGAGGGAGGTTGTTGGCGCTGGATTCCAGCACAGTACTCGAAGACGCGATCATGAGAGGCCAGAGGAGAGGGGGAGAGCATCTGCAGCAGCGAGAGAAATTTAGGGTATTTTTCCGTGGTTTTTCGGCGGTTTATACCGTCGGAACAAAGTTACTTAAAACCAGCAACTTTGGCCGCTGTTAGAGGCACCGGTATAAAATTAAATCGGCTTCATTGCTCGTGGTTATTATACCGCTGCTAATTTCGGTGGAAGTTTATTAAACACCGCCAGTTAATACTGGCGGTCTAACCGTCGGCTAAACCATCGGTATTACCGGCGGCTATAGGATTGCTTGTAATAGCCGCTAGTAATACTTGAATTTCCTGTAGTGAATCCTTGAGATATGAATCAATAGGATATAATAGATAGGGCACAAAGCCCTCTATTAGTTAAGGTGGATTCAAATTTGTCCTGCTAGGAAAATACTCACCCCAGGTCTACAAAGTATCCTTAGATAGTGCAACCCATGGCTGTTGATAAGGATCCTTCTGTCAGGTTAGGTCGACTACCTCCTTTGACTAAGTAGACAGGATCCACGATGGTTTGGGACGACATAACCATGAGATCTTGATCGGACCTATAATCCATTCCCCCACCATCCGCTTTAAGTATAAGATGGTGAAATTCCCAATTTTAAATATCACATTTCTAATATCTAAGCCCATGTTGCTACTATATACCAGATGACACATACTTTCTACATATCTGATTGATGACTAGCCTTAATTGAAAGTTCTCTCTCGTTAACGGGAGAGGTAATTAACTATAGGGGCTTGCACCTATAGGAAACCAGAACTCATATCATAAAGTCCTCGCAAAATGATGGCGAAATCTCTGGGTAGTGTTTTATCTACAAACCCATCTGCCTTCCTAAAATATTCCCTGAAACTTAATTCCATTACAGCCCCCCCAGAAGAAAAAGCAACGACAGGGGAGGCCAGGGCCAAATTTCTGGTGCCCACAGGATCAACATATTATTCTGACTGATGCACTTGGTCATAAGCTGTAGGTGGAATGTAGAAAGTCCGAGTTTATGATTTAGGCTCGCAAGCCTACGAGTATGAGAGGAAGAAATATGGTAGCTCCAGTTTTTTAGCAAGCAGCCAAAAGAATCTTCTCAGAAGAAACTATTTACTTTTATTATTACTGCATATTTTTGTTCTATGTTGGATATTTTATTTCTATATTTGTATATTTTATTATTCATTTTTTATTATGCAACAAACTTTATTTTTATTTT
>NW_021456923.1:0-321 GCF_001605985.2 Dendrobium catenatum
GTCTTGCGAGGTACTATTTTGGAGAGCAATGGATAAGGAGCATTTGGAGCTGGAGCTAGGACAAACGGATCCGAGCATCAGTCGTCCCTACCCATTTGGTAGGGGCGCTACGGACGGAACCACCGGGTCGTAGCCCCCGGTGCTGTAAGCTTTCTAAAAACTTAAAAAAAAACCTTTAGGGGCCTAGTTGACTGTACGCCTCCCACCCTTAGGGCCTTAGAAACTTCAATTATATTTAGGACTGCTTTTGTTTTATTTTTAGATCCCTAAATCATTTGACATTCGTGTAGAAGTCTTAGGAATTAGAAGAACAACACCACT
>NW_021456924.1:0-1471 GCF_001605985.2 Dendrobium catenatum
TCACCTTGTGGAAGAAGACAAGAAGGAGTTTTATTATATCTTTTTACAGAACTAATACAGCCTATTTATAGACTAAACTAATACGGTACATGATCGGCTACAGGTTTGTTTTGTTTCCTGTTGCCGTGAGTCTCGTTTCCTCTAATATCCCCCCTCAAACTAATGGGTCGCTGAGTGACCGTTAGTTTTGCTCTGAGTTGGTGAAATCTGGGAGTTGTAAGAGCCTTGGTGAATACGTCTGCCGTTTGATCGATCGTGCTTATCGGAAGAAGCCTTATGGTTTTTGACCTGATGTGATCTCGGAGAAACCTGTGGTCTATTTCGATGTGCTTCGTCCTGGCGTGAAACACCGGGTTGTTTGCAAGTGCTATTGCTGAAGTGTTGTCGCAGTAGATGTCTGTAGGTGCAGTTTGCGAAACTCCGAAATCCGAGAGAAGCCTTCGAAGCCATATGACATCTGCCGCAAGTGCCGCCAGTGCTCGGTATTCTGATTCTGTTGACGAACGCGCCACCGTATGTTGTTTCTTCACCGTCCATGAGATGAGAGATCGGCCTAGAAACGAACAGTAACCTGAAGTTGATTTCCGCGATATGGGATCACCTGCCCAATCGGCATCTGAAAAAGAAAGAAGAATTAAGTCAGATTTCAGAATCGGGATCCCATAGTTTGACGTACCTTGAATGTATCTCAGTAGCCGTTTGAGGAGATAAACGTGTTGGGTATCCGGTTGATGCATGTATTGAGATAATTGGTTTACACTATACGCAATATCAGGTCGCGTAAGTGTCAAATATTGTAAGGATCCAGTGATTTTGCGATAAGTGTTCGGGTCTGAAAGAAAAGCATCAGTCGGCGGATCCAGAGGGATTTTGGTGCACGTCGGATTTGAAATATTGTTGCAGTTCGTGAGCTTTGCCGATTTTAAGATAGACCGGGCGTAGGCTTCCTGTGAAAGAAAAAATTTGTTATCAAATCTGTCTATGGTTATACCGAGAAACATATGAGCCTCCCCTAAATGCTTCATTGCAAATTTAGTGTTTAATTTGAGCAGAATCTGATCTATGAGACTAGTGTCATTTCCGGTGAGAAGAACATCATCCACATATATTAGCATGTAGATTTGAGTGTCCTGTTTCCGAAAGATCAAGAGTGACGGGTCAGCCGAGCTGTGTGTGAATCCCATGTCAGCAAGTGTCGATGTGAAAACATTGTACCACTGACGCGGAGCCTGCTTGAGTCCGTATATGGCTTTGTGTAGACGACATACGTAATCAGGATTTGTGTTGTCTTCAAAGCCACGAGGTTGTTTCATGTAAACTATTTCATCCAGCCTTCCATGCAGAAAAGCATTCGCCACATCTAATTGTTGAACTTTCCAGTTGTTCTTTAGTGCAATAGCCAGAAGAATACGAATCGTCGGAAGTTTTGCAACTGGGCTAAATGTCTCCGTATAGTCGATCCCAAATTCTT
>NW_021456925.1:0-265 GCF_001605985.2 Dendrobium catenatum
CATTAGCATGTTCAGGATATGGCTTAGTTTGGAGAATAATTTGCATCCCTTCATCACTTCTTTCAACCACCACCTCCACCTGATCAAGGTCCTTACAATTTCTAGCTTATTTTGTTTTTATTTGTTTCTATTTAGTGTATTTTCCTCCTTTTATAATGTCAAAAGGGGTAGTAGTAATGTGTTGTTAATTATTTGCATCTTTTTGTTTTAAAGAAGATGGTTTCCTATGTTACTTGTTTTCTATTTTACTTATATATGGCTTGTA